>NW_010160762.1:1752-7687 GCF_000695765.1 Mesitornis unicolor | reverse complement strand
TGTGTAGGTTTCCACGTCATTTTCCTACCGTACGCAGATGACAAACGGCATGTTGATTTTACAGAAAAGGTGCCAGCCAGTCAAGAGCAGGTGGACAAAATGAAGGAAATCGTTCAAAAACTACGGTTCAAATACAGGTACGTGGAGGTAACTGGTGTGTGTGTGGACGGGTGGCACAAAACTATTGCTTGCTCTGTTGCATACGTTGTTAAGCTGTGGTGTCCACGAGATTGAGATTTTGAGGTATTTTTGATGCAAATCGCTTCCCTTTGCAGTAGCTTTGTCCAAACTTTATTCTTAATTATTCTGAACACCCAGGCACCGTGTGCTTTATGTAGCACATTCTGGGGTTTTTATAGAATTGCTCTTGTTCTCTGGGCTGTTGTCATTTGTTGCAGAGGTATCACATTTTGTTGCCTTTCTGCCAATCTATTGCAGAGCAGACCTGGATTGTTGAAATTAGAGCACTTCAGAGAGAATAGTTAGGCCTTTTTCATTATAGATAGGATGAATTTTATGAAGGAATTTTAAGGGAGATTTTTTTTCTGGGTATATGGAAAGCAGCTTAACTGCTATTAAAGTAGAATGCCACTGTCTCCATTTGTCTTGCACAGCTTTCTGAGTCTCACACAGCTTCCTAACGTGGTTGACCCATGATGGGGTAGTGTTTCAGCAGGTGAATCAAAAAGAGGAAAAGCAAATCTTTCTGATGAGATGGATTGTTATGTAGTTTTATTTGGAAATAGATTGGTGGCAGATCTTATGTGTCTTGTCTGTCTTCTTGGCAGCATGCATTGACATTTTGGGGGACTCTTGGCAGGAATGGCAGCTTTGAGAACCCAGTTTTGCAGCAGCACTTCAGGAATCTGGAGGCTTTGGCGCTGGATAGGTTGGAACCGGAACAAGCTGAGGATTTTACAAGTGAGAATTATTGGTGGGTGCTAAGGGAGGTGGGGTAGAGGGCTCCTGAATTTATTTTAAGTCAGAGATGTGCTACTACAATACCAAATGTTTCTTAAAAAATATTTCAGTTGTGTGCAGTTCCAAGTTGTAGAATTGTAGACGTGTCCATTCTGAAATGTTGAAACTTTACTTTCTAATGCTGTCACTTTTAGGATAAAGGAAAAATTGATCACTTTACCCTCCAAAATTAAAATGGAATCATCTTTTCTGTGTGATGACAAATATTTTCTCTGAATTTCCTCCCTTCAAGAGTCTAATTAATATTTCAGTCTGAGAAATGAGCAGAATTAGAGAATTATTTTGCTAGGAGGCAATGATGCCACCTTGTGGCTCTGAGAGTTTCTCTATAAGAATATCTTATAAAGGATAGAAACCTACTCCTGAAGGGGAAGTTCCTTTTTTGAAACTATGTTGTACTCCAGGAACAGTGTTAGAGTAATTACTTGTCTCTTCTGAGTGATACCTAGAAATAGCCCAGGTCCCTGTACTAGATATTGTACAAATACATGACAGAAACAAGCTGTTCTGCCTCAAACTAGAGACAGTAACCTGTTATATTTTAAATGTCTGAGATTAGACCTGAGTGCAACCAGGTAGAGGAGATCTTTTAGATCACTTCCAACCTGTAAGTTTTGTTCTGTGTATTTATTTCCCATCCAGAGATATGTGCAAATCCATTACATATGTATAAATACAAACTCTTGATATTACCAAGAGCCGTAAATTTCTCTTTGGTGAATATCGTAACATAGGCTTTTGCATTTTGCACGCTTGCATGCTAGTTATTACAGAAGCACAACTGTATCTCGTGACAGCCTTGTTTAGACTTTCCTGTGATCACACTGTTTTTGAGAGAGCGAATCTTTCTCTTTTGCCAGTGCCAAAGGCTGACATGATAAACCGCAGGGTAGGCAGACTGGTGGAGGAGTTTAAGCAGCTGGTTTATCCCCCTGACTACAATCCTGATGGGAATGCTGGAAAGCGAAAACAAGGTAATGATGGTGCAGACCTGCGGTGTGGTGTCTGTGTTCATTGTTGAGGGGCTTCTGCCTTCTCAGTTTGTCTCATGGTTTAAAGAAGCTGCTTGTGCAATAACTCTACTCATCTCCACAACAAAGTGGATTTATATCCAGTGGTGATTCTTAGGGAGTAGAGGATATTGCGGTATCCAGTTGGAGAACTGCAGGAATGAGAAACTACATAATGAAAAAACAGGGAAGTATAGGAAGCAATGTGGGTAAATTACTGCAAGATATGTTTGTTTATTATTATTATTATAATAATCATCATTATTAATAACTTTAGGGTTTTTATGACAGAGTAGTAAAATAATTTGTGTTTTCTGTTTGTGTTCTTGGTGAGGAAGTGGACTTTTATGCATGGGCTGTTTAGCAGGTCCAAGGTGGGCATCTTTAGGGCTAAATGTCTAAGTAATACTGAAGTACCTGTGTAGTTTGGGAGACTATAACACTCTGCATAAAGTGGGAGTGTTGGTTAGCTGAACTACCCTGTGAAATAGTTGCATTCTCCTGTCTAGATGAGAATCCCTTAAAAGTTTCATTTGGGGGTGATCTTTCCGTCAGAACACAAAGTTTCATACTTGAGTTTGAAGTCATTCCTCTTGATGAAATGCTACAGGATTTACGTAGTGACAGGCACATACTTCTT
Organism: Mesitornis unicolor; assembly: GCF_000695765.1. Lineage (NCBI taxonomy): Eukaryota > Metazoa > Chordata > Aves > Mesitornithiformes > Mesitornithidae > Mesitornis > Mesitornis unicolor. The sequence continues at coordinate 5,056 of NW_010160762.1, read as the reverse complement.
AAAACAAAATGTGGAAACTAAGCCTGTGGGTCACTGTTAAAGTACCATGTGAAAACAGCCATTAACTGTAGTATGTATTAGAAGCTTTAATGTCTTTCTGTTGAGAAACTTTTTAAAATCTTAGCGATCTAAAATTTCTCTTTCTAGCTTCTGATGGTAAAACTGAGAAGAGACCCAAGGTGGAAATCTCAGAAGATGACCTGCGGAGTCACGTGCAGAAGGGCACTCTAGGCAAGCTCACTGTACCTTACCTGAAGGATGCATGCAAGCTTCTTAGGCTGAAGGCTGGGGGGAAGAAGCAGGAGCTCATGGATGTGCTCACTGAATACTTTAATGAGCACTGAGCAGGACCAGAAGGGCCTGGTTCACTTCTGTCTGCTTAGAGTATTGGTTGTCTTCTGTGGATGCTGTGTCTGTTTAATCTTGCTGTGGAGGAGGCAGCTAAATGTTGCTGAATCTGGCGATAGAGAAACATTTTGCTCTTAGTCGAGAGACCTACCTGCAAAGCTGGATTCTGTTCACAGTAGCCAAAGGCAGAATTAAATTCCCTGCTAACTCAGGTCACCCACTGCAAGTGAACACAGTTGTGCCTTTCTGGTTTCTTAATAAATGTTGTTTTGGATTTCTTACTTTGCAACACTGGCTATACCATCTTTGCGTGATAAAGACAGCAGCACTCACTTGAATGTGAGTAAGAAAACAGAATGATGTGTGTTAGTGGCACCACATGAATTCAAGCAGTAGGCCAAGTCTGTGTGCTGACAGAGTGTAAGTGTGGTGTATTAGTCTACTACTCTCCAAAGGAGCCAGCCAGTCAGTATCAGTACTTGTAATAAAATTGGCTTCTTTTCCATCATTGGTGTTATAAAGATTTCCAGCAGGATCATAAAGAAGAAAATCATTACTGGGAAGCAGTAGCCAGTCCTTTGGGCAAAAAGCCAGCACTTCACAAAGCTGCACAGCCAGGTCTTCCTTTTTAAATAGAAATAGCAAGAGCTGGTTTAAAGAAAGGAAAAGAAAAATCATGTTCCGTAGAAGACTGCACTCACTCCTGTTAAATTACTGAGATGGCATAGAGCTTTTCCACCTCTGTAGTGAGTATGAGTCAAGACTATTTTGCAGGTTTCTGTACTCAAATCTGTGCTTTAAAAATAAAAAAAAAGCAAGTTGTGGAGAGTAGCCCTTGTTACTACCAATATTATTTTCTTTTAAATCCTACTGATGGAGGCTACATCTGGGGCTATGTTTTGTTTTTTAAACTCCAATCCCTAGTGTGCCCCATCTGTCTTGCAGTGCATGACTAGAACCTGTAAAGAGTCATTGCCCTTGCTCTAGGAAATGGTACTTACTGTTTAGCTGAACTGTAACTTTCTACAGGATGCAAACATGAGATACGTATACATGCACCTCCACAGCTCCTCTCAGAAGAGCAGCTATCCCACGTTGCGCTCCGCAGTACTGAAGCTACAGTCTATTATCCTTTCAATTAGCCTGTGTTATAGTAGTCATTTTTAATAAAGATTTGTCTAAGCAATCAATTTATTTTGCCCTTTGGCAGAGAAGTTACTGTAAATGCTTGTCTTACCAAGACTTGAATGCAATAAAATAGTGACTGTCCTGTCCTTAATTCTGTGAATTTTTGTTCCCCACACACCCTTGTTAGCTTCTCTCTTGTCTTGCTAACCCCCAGGAACAGTAAGTTCCAGGCTTTGGATGATTATGACATGTTGTCTTAAGTTATTAGATCATCTTCCTGGCTTTTTTTTTTCTCCTTATAGCAGGCTATTGCATTAAGCAAAATTTTAACAGGGATAGTGATGGAGCAGAAAATTAAGGCACTTCTTTGCTTTCTCAAGAATCCTTTATTTCTGCTCCTTATATGCATTGACTTACATCAGCTGTCTTGGTATGGTACAATAGGGCAAGTCCTTTGCAGAGTTGTGGTTGTAAACACAACCAGCTCAACAGTCAGCATCAGTAGAAGGGAACAGCAGCCTTTCTAAACCTCATACAAATGAAAGGACTCGCATCTTTATATTAAGTTCACCTCAGCAAGGGTATAAGTTACCAGCCATTTACAAAAATATAGACATCAGTTGTCTTCAGCCTTTCACAAGCTGATTTAATCTGCCTGGGATGCATGTACTAAAGGTATGAAGTTAATGCCTCTGTGGAAACAACAGGAGAACTTATTCTCCCTTCTGCTGCTCTTATCTATTGGTCTTTCCACATTAGCTTTGTTTTGGCACCCTCCAATAGAAAACAGGTTTGATATGACCCATTCCAACACAGAGGTTTAGACTCTTCTGCTCAGAGCACTAAGTGGATTTATCACACAATATGCATTTAACGAAAGCTAGCTTCATAAACCACCACTAATCCAGAATGCTGGTGGTGCTTCATGCTTTTCCAGAACATGAGATTATCTAAGATTCTCTTGAGACACAAGTTGTTTTATCTGAGAAATTACTTGCTCTGTTGCCTTGGCCATGACTCAAAGGGTTGATTTTTAATCAGCTGATTACAGTACAGCCGCTCCCCTAAAAGCGGGAGATTATATATATATATATATAATGTCAGCCACAACAGGCTACTCTCTACCATGTGTTTTGTACTTAAATACCCTAGGAAGCCCAAACTTGATACAGTCCACTGAAGGAGTACAAACTACTACACTGCAATAGCCTTTAGGCACTCTCCAAGCAGTCTCGCTTTACAAGTAGGAACACTTCAGTTAGTTGCAAATGCTTCCCTGAGGGAACGACAATTACATTTAGCTTTGCCAGCAATTTTATTTTCTTTCAAAGTCAGTATTTAAAAATAAGCAAAACATTTCCCCTTGTGCACTGCCATAAGATTTCTGCTCCCCATACAGCTCTTACAGAAGTCTCTTGTCTGGTTTTAAAAAGAAAAAGGGTTGTGCTACACGTGCTGATCGTGGCTCCATCCACTGCTGCACCATAGCTGCTGCCTGCCTTACACACGGTCTACGCTGCTCCACCACGTAACAACTCCAGCAGCCTGCATGCACACACTGTGCAGGGAACCAACATAGCTCATCCTAAACCATCCAGAAACACAGAGCTGCTCACACCTGTTAGAGGCTGAAGCTTAGCAGAAATACTGCAAAGCAGAGTAAGCTAATGGGGGGGGTTAAAAAAAGCCCTGAGCAGGCAGACATGGAGATAAGGAAGGATTTTTTTCTTTCTTTCTTTCTTCTAAACATCAATCAGGAAATACAGATGTACAATCACTTTTCAAGAATACAATGAGAATTAATGTGTTGGAGTGGAATAATAGAAAA
>NW_010160762.1:0-1721 GCF_000695765.1 Mesitornis unicolor | reverse complement strand
GAAGAGCGGCAGAAACACCAAGAATTTAGCCGTTATTAATCAAAAACGTGTTTTAAAATGAAACACTGATATAAAAACTATAATCTCAACTGAAGCTAAACATTAATTCCCCCTGACTTCAACTTTCCTATTCCATACACACTTGAAACTCATGGGAATTTAGACCAACAGTCGTTCTATAGCTTGCTGGACAGACTGGATCTGAGGCTTTAGCTGTGATCCCTCCTTGATGGTGATGGAGCAGGCAATGACAGGTCGGGAAACTCCACACGCCCGGCCCAGGGCTTGCTTGGAGCGCACAAACACGTAAGGTACATTCTTGTCCTCGCAAAGAAGAGGGAGGTGCAGGATGATCTCCAGGGGCTCTGCATCTGCCGCCATCACAATGAACTCCGCTATCCCTCGGTTCAGTGTTTTGGTGGCTGGAAAAGAAACTGAAGATTAAGTCTAGGTCCTTCTAGAAAGTACATCTAATGAAAAATAACTTTAGGAGATGTTGAAATTGGCATGAGCAAGAAGATCTACTGGAAGCATAAGGACAGGCAAAAAGAAAATCTGAGAGACTTAAGAGTTTCTGTCCTTAAGGACTGGGATTTTTTGATGTTTGACTAGGCAAAGCTCTGAGTGACCTGATCCAACTGTGAAAGGAGCTGCTCTCGGAGCACATTGCATTAGAGACCTCCAGGGGTCCCCTCAAACCCAAATCTTTTTATGATTCTGAACTGGCTAGGCATCTGGTCATCCCAGTGCCATACCACTGAAGTATGCATGATTACAGGACATGCACAAAGTACTGTAGATAAATGCTGAAAAGATTACAGCTTAGTTCTGTCCCTGAATGTTGCTTAAGCAGTCTGGAAGGAGGAGGAAGGAGAAGGACACTTGCAATAGCCAGATCTATAACGAAGTTAGCAGCCCACAGCTAGAGAGAAGAGAGAATCTCTGACCACAGCTTCTCACAAAATTCTTAGCACTCTTTGCAACACACAGGTCTCACCTTCATTGGCTCCCTTGCGTAGCTGCTTATAGTTGCAGGACTGCTGCACGAGATCCAGTAGCGTTTTGGTGAGCTGTGCATCGGCCAGCGGGTAAGCTTTGGGATTCACTTCTGCCTCAGTCTAGAGAAAGGAGAATGTAGAACAGCATTACAACAGGAGCAAAGCGTTCTGAACAACGCTACATAGGCATCACATCCACCACATATATTGACTACTAGAGTCACCTCACTGTTCTCAGTTGCTCTGAGCATATACATATGCTAAAAATCCCACTGCATTTTGCTTCTCAAGAGGGATTCTTTTTGTACTTCAATTAGAGAGCATCTCTACTCACACAGTCAGCCAATTTAAACCCTACAAACTACCAGCAGTGAACTTACAGGGCAGTCTTCAAGCAGCTGCTACCACAGACACTGTATAGAACCAACTGTTTGAGTGCACAAATTAACAAGCTCAGACTCGAATTTTAAAGAACCCCCCCAAATATTAGTACTGCTACTACAAGTAGCTTTTAAATGCTAACATGAATGGCGCAGTGAAACCGCAACGAAGGCACAAGCAGCACTAACGACCAGGACTGGCGGAACAGCGGCTTTCCTCAGCTCCCCTCGCTGCGGCCAACGCCGGCCCTCTCAGCACCCGGCAGGGGTGGCCCCACGCCGCTGTCTGCCCTCACACGCCGCTACAGCCCTGCTCCGGCCGAGCACATGCTCCCGCCCCCCG
>NW_010160761.1:620-944 GCF_000695765.1 Mesitornis unicolor | reverse complement strand
TGTACCATTGCAGCCTCCTGTGTCTTCTTGGAGCCCCACATGCACCATTGCGGCCCCACGCAACGCTGCAACTTGCCAAGCACTGCAGCCCCACAAGGGCCACCGCAGCCCCCCACAGCATCCCACAGGCCCCCATAGGCATTCCCCAGAACCACCAGTCCCATCCCAGCACCACCAGTCTGGGCCTTGCTTGTGCTGGACTGAGCTTTAATGATGGATGAAGAAGCAAAGGCGACTCCCGGGTGCGTGGCACGGCCCAGGACCAACATCTCGGGTCACAGCCGTCACAGTCAGGTCCGGCACCGGCCAACGTTCCCCTGGCCC
>NW_010160761.1:305-606 GCF_000695765.1 Mesitornis unicolor | reverse complement strand
CGGTGAGGAGGGGTTGGATTAAGGCACTGGGGTGGGGGAGACCCCCCCATGCAGGATTGGTCCCTGTTAGAGGCAGCCCCATAGGGGCAGGAGGGAGCTGAAGGCACTTCATCCCCATGGGGGGACACAGCGGGGATGCGGTGGGGACATCGAGTGGCCAAGGTGGGACTCCTTCACATTGTGGGTCACACCGGTGCCACATAATTGCCAGGGAAAGTGCCGAATTTCTGTGTCCTCCTGGATACACCTGGGGGAATAAAGGCAAAACGATGTAGAGGGGCCGTGGTGGCATCCTGTCCCC
>NW_010160761.1:0-265 GCF_000695765.1 Mesitornis unicolor | reverse complement strand
GCCGTCATCGCACTGCTGCATCACGTCCACCCGGTCGCCCTCCAGCAGCTCCAGTTCGTCGGCGTTTTGGGGCTGGTACTGGTACAGAGCCTGGTACCTGCGAGACCAGAGCCACCATCACCGTGGGTCCCACGGCAGGGACACGGTGCCACGGTGACGCTCCCGGCCCTACTCACGGGGTCCACTGGATTTCGGAGCCGTTGTAGGACGGGGCAGGCTCGGGGCGGGTGTTGGTGGGTGCCCCCGGGGCCGCACGTTGCTGGAG
>NW_010160760.1:8711-15065 GCF_000695765.1 Mesitornis unicolor | reverse complement strand
AAAATTAAAAATAAAAATTTAATAATTAAAAATTAATAACAATAAACAGCCTTCCCAAAAGCTTGAGATGCCTTCACCTGCTGAAGGATGCTATCAGCATCCCAGGACAAGAAGTGATACAGGGCCCAATTCCGACCCCAGTATCGGTCCTAACCCCACCAACGGGGTTAAAGCAAACCCCTGGCAAGGAGGGCTGATGCAAGAGGAGGAGGATGGCAGGAAAGACAAACACTGATGAATCATTTGCAGCCGTACGGAGATTTGTGTACACAGATATTAACCACCAAACAACAAAAAAACCCCTCAGCTTTGACTGCTTTCCCAGTGCCTCTGCAGCCATCTGTCTCTCATGGGGGAAAGCTCCGTTTTTCCATACTTAAAGGATTTGTAAATTCATCACAAATGAGAGAGGCAAAGGCAGCGGAGCCACACGCTTGCCCGGCAGTGGGTTTTGATGGCCCATCTGGCACAGCACCCAATTCTGCCCATGATGGGGGCTGAAATGCACCCATTAAACCCCTGCACTGTTAATTGATTATTTAATTACACATGCTGCTGAGGACAGGGAGCATTTTGTATTTCCTCACGCCCTGAAAGGTCCTTGGAGCCTCCCTTGTCTCACTCCCTGCCTCAGTTTCCCTCCTGAGGAAATGAATACGTGGATAGGGCTTGGCTCCTGCCAGATCTCAGCTTCCCAGCCAGGTAGGTCAGGCAAAAACTAAAGGAGAAAAGGATTTATTTCCTCTCTAGTTCAAGACTGACAAGGACACGGCTTGATCTAGGATGGGCATGCTTGAAATCCTTCTGCTCTAGAGGTAATTTACAGGGTGAATTTTTGGCCACATTGGTATAAGCCACGGTCGGCTGGGATGGCGTCGGCAGCGCTCACGACGAAGCGGAATCGGGGATGTAAATCAGGAGCGGCCCTAGAAAGGTTCCTGGCATCGCACCCTTGTCGCTGTGATCGCTGGTCCAGATCACCAGCATCTCCATAAACCTGCGTGACATTGCATCAGGACCGGAGCTCGTGCTGGTATAAATCTGGAGAGTCGCTTGATTGCGGTATTAATTTTAAGGGGCAGAAAAGGAAGAGATGCTACTTCAGGGTCAGGAGGAGCTGGTGCTCAGCTCTGATGGAAAGTTCATTTGGGTGCTTCATCCATCCTTAGTCCAGAGCCACTTCCCTTAACCCCCTCTGACCTGAGTGCCCAGAAATGGGAGAGGGACAGGGTGGCCTGGATGGAAACACCAACACCGATGGCTTTGATAAAAGTCAAGAGGCAGAAAATGCATGAACCATCCTGACTGGAGATGGCAGCCAGAAACCAGCCCTGTTTCCAGGAGAAACAATGAATCGCCCATGCTCTGGTCTTAAAAAATAAAGGTTTTGGGGTCTGCAAGGTGCTCAGCATCCCAGCACCCACTCCTGCATCACTGCCAGGGCTCCCCTGCATTTCCTTTCCACTTAGGAAGTTGCTAACTTAAAGCATTCAAAATGATAAATGGGGCAGTGGCATTAAGTCAGCCCCTGCACTTCTCCTTCTCCCTCTCCCTTCCCTTGGATTTGGTGCTGGAAGAGGAAATTGGGATGAGGGTGGATGGGAACTGCTGCTATTGACTTCAGTGGGAATGGCATCCACACGCACTTGGGCTGAGTTTGGGCTCAGCATCTCTGGCATTGCTGTGAGAGAGATGAGGGGAGAAGCGAGTGCCATGATGGGTTGGGTGAAGTCTCTCCTCCCAAATCCCGGGCTCTCAAAGGTCCCTGAGCCCAAGCTTCGTGATGGTGACACTGCCCGGTGCCATCTTTAAGCCCATTGCAAAACCCAAATGCCAACGTGCACTTCTGCAGCCTCTTTAAATGGGACAAAAAAGAAGGGCAGCTTGCACCTTTCGACCCATTTCCTGTTAATCTGCCATTAAAATACCAGCCAGAGGACAAAAATAGAGGGCTCCATTCTTCATCTGGACATAAATTGCTCGACTGTTTTGGGCTGAAACGAGGTCTTTGTCTGGGGCTGAGCCTGACCTGCTCCTGGCCGGGGGATGCTGAGGAGGGGGCACAGCCCCCTTCCCTGTCGCATCCCCCCAAGGAGCCACCTCCATCCCTGTGGGAGTGTGTAGGGGAGGGAAAGACCTCAGACCTTGCTCGATTTGTTCATGCTGCTTGCAACTCTCCTTTTTTCCCCCTCCTGTTAATGCCATGCTTCTTCAGCCGGTCCTAATTTCAGTAAACGCATTTATTTCCTGCGTGCAAAGAGGATTTTGCAGTTGAAGGACTTCCGAGTGACTGGCTCCTCTCCCTGCTCCACCAGATGGGAATTTGGGTGGGAGAGAGCACCCACCCTCCTCCTTGTAGCACCCAGGTCTCCCTGCCAGGGGATCCAGTGCAGGGATCCCATCCTACACAGGGATCCATCCCACATGGGGATGCAGCTGGGCTGGAGCAATTCCCTGGGCACTTTGTCAGCCGGCAGGGAGATGCCACCTGAGCCGGCACAGAGCTGCAAATCAGGCGTGCCTTTTGCAGTATATACATATGGAATGAGGTTTATTTATGAGGGGGAAAGAGCCCGTAAAGAAGAGTTATGATGTCCAAGAGGAGCTGATTTATAGCATGGCAAACTTCAGGCTGTAGCTCAGTGTGGGGAACGACAGCCACTGACGGGTGGCCGTGAATAAATCCAAAAGTTTTCCTGCCTCCGGTAGCCGGTGGCCAAATACCTCGGCAGGTTGGAGCAGCCTCCATGCTTCGACGTGAAGCATTGGGTATTTTCCTTTGCTTTTTTAAACATTTTTTGCACATCTTGAGCACAGTCATGAGCAATCCTCTTGGCAATATGGCTTTTACTACAACCACCCATGCATAAAGCACTTCATTAGGTCCCCATGCCAGCGTCCCTCCTGTCTTGGTGTCACCACATCTTGTGCCGTGGCCCCGGGGCTGAACATAATGAGGGTGCCTGGTCCCGCTGCAGCATCTGCATCTGGAGCATCTGGAGCCAGCCCTGATGACGACGCACAAAGCCATCAAATGCACCATGAGCAGCAGTCTGTGACAAGTGAGCACGAGAGCTGGAGCATCTCTATCTTTCACAGGGCTGGACCTGACGTCCACAGAGGGTTTGTCCCTGCCCTACGAGCTGAAGGCCACGGGAAATGTCCTGCTGGTTTCATCCCGCCTGGTTTTGGGTAGCCCCAGCAGGGACCATCATGGGGATGTCACCCACGGAGCCCTCCGAGATGCGCAGAGCCCCAGGTCAGCACCGTTTGTGCCCTTTCCCCATTTTACTGTGAAATCAGAGACCCACGGGCCCTTGTAACCCAGTTTCTGAAAGAAACCAGGTTTGTGCAGCCCTTTCCAAATGAAATGAGGCTTTTGCACCCCTGTGCCTGTGCATTCCCCTCCCTAGCAGTTCGGTTTGCTGACCTGTTTCAACCAAATTGTGCCAGAAGAGGACCGATCACATAGATTTGGGTGTACTATGAAGACAGAGCTCCTGTAAAAGAGGCACCTCCATAGGAAAGCTTTGCTGCTTTGCCTGCTCGTTCCTGCCAGGCTCCTACACACCCAGCATCCCCATCACTGCCCAGAGCCCCCAGCCCTGCAGGGATGATGCTTCCAGGCAAATCCCTTTTGCTGCTTGTAAATCATGTGCAGACTCCCATCTGAGACGCCCCAGTGAGGAATCGGATGCTCTGGAGTCTCTGAAGGTGGATACACAGGAGGGGAAATGTTCCTGACTCTGGCTGTGCCCCCTCAAGTGCCCATAAAGTACTGCCAGCAGCTGATCGTGCTGTCAAGCTTTCGGAGAACCCGCATGTCGACAAGATGTTTAATTGCCAGCGTTGTAAAGCTGAGGCCGGGCACAAACGCCTGGTGCTGATGCTTCTCGACTCATAGTATCAACAGATTTATTTGCCTGTAAACCCTCCCGTCGTGGAGACGAGGGGTTTTGCGGGCACATAAAGCAGAATTCACACAGCTCAGGTGCCTGAGCAGCCAGACCTCCTCTGCCCTCCCTTGGGTCTCATCCTGCTCCGGTCCACACGTCCCTACCAGCGCAGCCATCCCCGTTATCACCTCATCGCTCCTCCAGGCACCGAGGTGAGCATCACCAACGAGCTGAGTTATTGCCGGCTGATCCTGGAGCCGGGATGCAGAACACGCACCGGCCCCACCAGCAAACCCCTCGCCACGGCTCCGCAGGGCTCTCTCCGCAGCAAAGGCGAGCGACTAATTAACTCCCGTCCGCGGCGGTAATTGCACAGCTTGCCGGCTTCCTTCACCGCCTTGCTTTGGATGTGATTAATTTCTTTTTTTCTGCTTAGGAAAGGTGAAGCCCGGCTGCTGCTCCCACCCCGCGGCGGGGCGGCCTCTCTCCGCTTCCCCTGCCAGGACCTGCCTTCGTTAGAGGTGAAAGCACGGTTTAATTTCTAAAACCACCCAGCCGTGGATGCCGCGTATGAATTAGGCTGATAATGAAATATCCGCGCTGAATATTTGATGAAGAGGAGAGCTGCTGATCAGCGCCCGGCGGCGGATTTCGCCTGAGCTCCAGTTAATTGTACCCAAATATCTGAAGAGCCGGGTTTTGCGAAGTTTGCGAAGGGGAAGATCCTTGATTCTTCGCAAACACGAAGCTCTTTAGTCCCGATTAACGTCGCGATCCTCCCTGCCGAAAGAGCCCATTCATTTCAGTGAGCAAACAAGAGCGGGGAGCAGAAGGGACTCTGGGCTGACAGCCTGCAAGCAACGCTTTCCGTTTGCTGGGTCTTTCCAGCTTCGAACGGCATTAAAAAGGGAGGGAAGAAAAGCAGCATTTTTCAAAACTTCGCTTCTCAATTTATTGCATGGCATCCCGCAGCAAAGAGCAAAATGAAATAGGTCCTTGTTATCTCTCCCCTCCCCAAAAGAGACAAGCTGTACAGGAGAAATAAGATAATTTCTATCTGCTTTTTTTATACGCTTCATAAAATGCATTGTGCAGGCATGTAAAATATATGTGGCCTGTATAAATATGTTTAAAGACATAATTTTTAAAATGGGCCACCAGAATGACTTGGGAAAGGAGGGGAAGCTGCCCAGCAGCATCACCTGAGCCTGTGGGGCTCCTTCAGGCCCCATGGCAAACGCAGGGCGAGCATCCCTCACCCTCGCCTTTCTCCCCCCTTTATTTTCTCCCCTTCGGCTCATTCCCATGCAGCTCCAGGTACGGCCCCGGCTCAGCAGCTCGGCAAACGAGCCGGTGAAAACTGTTTTATCTATCGATCCATCCCTCGCCAGCCAGCCGGCGCAGCCAGGCACCCACTCCATCACTGCACGCTGCCTCTCCCACCCTCTGCTTCTGAAGCAAACCAAGAGGTGGGGAGACAGACCCCGCCGGGCATCCCTTGCTCCCTGCATCCCGGGGTGCTCTGGTGCTGTTCTGCACCCAGAGATGTGATTTGCTGTTTTTCTTCTGGGTTTCTGCACAGAAACAGCCTCTAGCCAGTGAGAAAAGGTCTCCTCCTCTTTGCTACGACTGCTTTTGGACCAGCTGCCTCCATCCCTGGGAAGAAGCCCTCGCATCCCCCTGCACTCCCCCAATAAGCCATTTTCCCCAGTCAGGTTTTGGGAAGGGATTGTTCTAAATTACAATATGTGAATAAGGAAGTGGAAGGCAAAAGTCTTTCTTCGAGCCAAAGTCGAACGGAGAAAATACGGCGCTATGCGAAGGAGATAAGGAGAAGAGCTGTTTATTCCCTCGGTGGCACGAGGCCTGCCTTTGAAGCAGATAAATCTTTGCTGGTAATACAGTACTTAAACCAGAACTGACACCTTTTTATATCAATTGCTGCGAATTGCCTTTGTGAGGCTCTGATATAAAGGCTGCCTTGGCCATCGCTTGCATACCAATTTCTCTCCAACCTGTTGGTTAACCCATGAGCTCTGCCCTGCTCTGTGCCTCGGCATCTCTGGCTGCTGGGAGCTGCGTGACTCTGAAATCCACCTGCAAATCTTGGGTTTGACCCCTTATTCTGCCCCAAAACCCTCAGTGAATTTTAGAGATGCTTTTTGTCTCTTTGGGAGCTGATTTTCCATCTGTAGCTGCATTTTGTTCCCCCTTGGCACTGACGCAGGCATCGGGGTAAGGGCAATGAAGCAGTGATGGAGCACACATTTATAATATATATGTATATATATTCTATAATATATATACTTTACATATATATATATGTGTGTGTGTGTGAGTATATTTATATAAATATATGTATATAAATCTCTAGAAGCCCCAAGCCCAGCCCCACTGCACCCATCTCGCCCCATACCCAACCCTGCCACATCCTCGCTGGGGCTATCATCCCCAGGGA
>NW_010160760.1:0-8680 GCF_000695765.1 Mesitornis unicolor | reverse complement strand
TGCAGGAGCATGGCAGGATGGAGAATCCATCAGGAATTTAGAGGTCAGAGCTGACCTCTCCCTTTTCCCAGCTTCATGTGGTGCATCTGCACCGAGCATCTCCTAATTTTCCTCCCGAAGGAGCAGAGTCGGGTCCAGCCCATTTTCGCAGCAACCCTGCCCATTTACAGCTCGCTTGCTTATGCATCCGCTGTCACACCACGGAATTAACATAGAGCATCATACAGCGGAGACACGTTTAATTTAGATGATTATACCAACTATTACACAACACAATTTTAAGTGCTACAAGCTCCTGAGAGAACAACAAAAAAAGAAACCCCTCCAAAATCATATAATGGCTGAGAAATCCTGTAACAAACTGCAATCCATGGCATAATAAATAGTGTAGTTAAAAGTGCTTAATGCTGTTAAATACCTGATTTCATTCTGATCAGGGACACAGTTTAGTTCAAGCAGAAGAGAGATGATTTGGAACTTCACAAGACTATTAGTGCCGACCGGCTGGATCGCCTTTTTTTCAGAAACACGATGGAAAGATGATGAATTTTGGAAGAGCTGGGGAAAAAAACCCACTCGGATTGTTATTTTTAATCTATTTTTCAAAGCCTAAGACAACCTGGCTGGGGGCTGAGCCTCACACAGGACAACCTGGGAAGCACCGAGGACTCGAGCAGCGGTCGAAAGACACCTCGAGGTGTTTTCCATGCAGGAAACGCTCAGGAGCCGTGGCCATGCTGTGCCATGACAGTAATCAGACATCAAGGATGCCAACGTGCAGCTGCTGGTGCTGCAGACAGGCAGCAAAATGCTGCTGGGGGTGATGGGGAGCAAATCAGCAGCAGGCAATGGGGATGGAGCTGAGGAGCTCTCTCCATCCCGCTGCTCTGGAGAACAGAGCCATCGGCTCCCATCGCAGCCAGAGGCTGATCCAGATGTGCTGCTGCCACAGCTGGACCTGCACCCGCTGCTCCCCACGAGGCACCCAACGAGGGAAAGGCAGATACAACCTCTGATGTTTACTTCATAAATGGTGTTATTTCAATTTGAAGGCTTACTGTAATTGTGATATTGTCTTAGATATTCTCCTTATAACTCCTACCTGACACCGCTCGCCCGCAGATCTCGAGAAAGGATGATAAAGATTTGTAAAACCTCCGGAGCCAAAAATTCTTTGCTCTCATCGACACGCGAGCGGAGAAGCCCTGAATGCTAAGAGCACCAGGGGAAGGAAAGCCATTTTCAGTATGCAAGAACTCTATGCATTTTATTGATTTTCCAGCCCGGGACTGAACGTGCACCATCGTGCATTCCCCACCAGGCCCTCTCACTTTAACCAGTGCACGCAGAGCTCACGGTGGCTTACGCAGCATCAAAGAACGGCCAAAGCAGAGGGAGGAACCAACCCATTAACGCTTCTCCGTGATTAACTGCCGTGCTGGTAATTAGCTGGAGGAGGTCAAAGCTTGGAATCATTTCTGATGAGCCTGATGGTTCGTGGACTCGTAAAACCTTGACAGGGTACAAGAGCAGTGCCCATGAGTTGACTTATCCCAGCAAAGGCAGCATCAAACCAATAGGATATGATTATTCTGGCTAATATTTTCCCACTCTCTGTTAATCATGATGGTGAAAGTTAATTAACACTGATTACAATTAGATTTACGAGTGGGTGCATCATAGGAAGCTGGCCAGGGTCACCCAGCCCTTGATGACACCAGGACCCGAACAGGCACGAGCCGCACGTGTGGTTGCCCGGTGGCCAGTGCAAAACCTCCCTGTGCACCTCTGGAAGGTGCCATCACATAAATCACAGTGAGATCTGAGCCAGAACGGCAGCAAAACACAAACTGGTGCAAACTGGTTGACGGCGAACCCTTGCTCGGTGACTACAAGGTGCAATATTTCACTTTAGAGTGAGGTTTGGAGCAGGAGCCCGAGTTTCTGCCCCTGGGCATGGGGTTACATTAGCCATGAGCAAGCATCAGCAGCTGATTTTCTCCTGAGTTTCCTTAATCGATGTTGTAGCAGGGTCATTGTGGTGTAAAGTGGCTCAAGCCATATTCCCTACCCAGCCACGGTGCCATGGATAAAGGGAATACAGCAGCAAAGTAGTAAAAAGCAAAATACTATGAAACCATAACCATGATGCCACCGAGCTGTGGATGCTCCTCCCGCAGCACAAACCCTGCCTCTGGTGCAGATTTAGGGGCTCTTAGAGGATGGAAGCCCCGCGGTGCCAGCTATGGGGACAAAGGACATACGCTGCTAAATAAAGTTGCTATTATCCCCGCGCTGAAGGAAGGAGCGATGGGTGCCCGGGGAGAGACAAGGAGAGGAAGAGAGATCGAACAGGTAGTAAATTTTCAGAATTGCCCCCAAAAAGCATATCTACTAAGTAAATCCAATAGAGTGGGCCGTCTGTCTACATATAATGTATTCCTTATTAATAATGTAGCCATGATAGAGCCTTTTATTGATCTTCAATATATAAATCTAACCTCCGTATGAATAAAAAATGCAATAAGATCTTGGAAATAGACTAAATAATAGCACACGAACCCGAAACGACAGGGATAAATTGCAGCGCTGGGGAAATTGCTAATGGATGGCAGCCACAACCAAGGGTGGGGGGATGCCGGTGGCACCGGACATCTCGGCTGTCCCCAAGCACTGGGTGACAGCGGGAGCGGGCCAGGGCTTTGAAACTGGTCCCAGCTCATGGGAAACTGGAGCAGGGGTTCGAAAGGAGCCTTAAAAAATGGGATCTGGTCAGGAATCCCTTTTCTGTGACTCACCCAAGCACCTATATGGTCCCCTTAGGTGGTGATTAGTGATGCTCAGGAGTCAGCGGGTGTAGGTACGGGATTTAATGCGTGCTTTGTGCTCCAGCATCTGTCTCGCTGCTGTTTGAACACCTCATACAAACCCAGCCCGAGCCACCACACGTCTCTGGGTTTTATGATAAGGCTATAAAGGGTCTAAGCCATATACTGTGTGTGCTCGAAAATTCATCTATATTGGGGAAAATAATCCATATATGTGTTTCTCAGCCCTGCAGAATGGGAAAAGTCTTGAACAGAAATGTCATTTCTCCCCACTTGTCCTCAATACCTGGGAAGGTTCACCCAGTTTGTCCTCTGCAGCTGCAGAGCTGGGCTAACGGGTATTGCCGTGTCTGTAAGGAGCACGGAGGGATCTGGTAATAGGTCTGTCTGCGGATAATGCACAACATGATTACTATTCACATGTCAGGGAGAAACTTTTTCACAGCTCTTGCTTTTACTTCATGAAATAACCCCTTTTAGTGTTTAACTTTGCTCAGGAAGAATTATATCCCCAGAAACACTGGCTGTGCAACTTTCTTAATAGCAGCTGTCAGCATGGTCAGGCATCCTTTGCAGCGGAGACGAGAGATGCAATAATAACAACATCAATAATATCTCCCTCTGACAGAGTGCTTTTTTTGTCAGTAGATTTCAAAATATTTTAAAAGGCGATCCCATTTACAGGATGGAAAGAGCAATACATATGGGGAAGGAGCTGCAGGCAGGAGAGGGCTGGGGAGCTTTGCCCTGGGGACCTCTCCATCTCATGGGATCCCCGCTTTCACCCCCAGCACCCACAGCTGGGATGCAGAGAGCATCAGGTGAATCCTAGCATTAGCAGTAACAGATTATTCCCATTAATAGGAAAATTATTAATGTGGATAGCGTGGGGGTGGGTTTCATCTTCTCCACCCCTTTCCTGTGGTTATGTGGGGTCTATGGGATTGACTCCCCCCATAGGTATAAAGCCGTGCTCAACGGCCACTGTGCTGCATCCCTGCAAGATTTGGCATCGCTTCAATGCCAGGCGATGGATCCCATTGCTGCCAAGTGCCTTGGGATCAAGCACAGTCCATAACTATGACAGATGACTCCAGCCAATGCATTTGGGTCTACTCTAGGGCTACCACGGGCGTGCGTTTGCCAAGTGAGCTGCAGAAACATGCCTGTCTGCAGCTACGAGGGGAGTTTATTAGGTCAGAAACCCTCTGGATGGTGATATTGCTCCAGAGCCACAATGGTTGCTCTTCACAGCACGCAGCGTTACCTGTTTGGTGCTAAAAATGCCTGAAGTAGGTGACGTTCTCGTGTGCATGGCCCTGGCCAGGACAGCCTTGCCGTAGCATCTCTGGCTGTTGCTATAGCAGCGCGGGTGAAAGACGGAGATGCCTCGAGTGCGGGAGGATGAAGGACAGGAGGAGGCGGAGGGGAGATCTTTGCAAAACAGAGAGCTGCCAGCTCAAATAAATAATGAAAACAAGCAAAAGCCTGCGTTGGAGCAAGGCACGCAGCTGGTGGGAGGTGAAGAGGGAGCAAAGAGCAGGGGAGACACCGTGATCCCCACAGGATCCGGGGTGCTTGGGGACAGGAGGAGGTCACAGAGGCAGCACAGGGGTGATTTTGGAGGGTCTCAACAGCAGAAATGCACACCAGGAAAAGAAATCCACGTATCAGTAAAGAGCAACTCTACGACCAACACCCACGTTCCCAAATTTTCCCAAAATTCCAACATTTTGGCCGCTAGCTGCTGGTGTGCCAATGAGGTGCCACCCAAGGTATCCTACCCCATCGGCTCTGCCCATCCTCCATGCATGGCCCATCCGCTCCATCCCAATGTGGGGCAGTGGGGGCTGGCTCCCCATGGCCCCCCACTGAATGAGCCCCCCAGGGCGGGCAACGGCGCCGCTGGCTCCCCCCACGCCGCAATCAGTGGTGTTTGCTCAGCGCAAGGAGTGACAGCTCATTTCGGGAGACAGGTTGGCTTCACAATTGCTTGCTCAAGAGGAAACTTGATAGGAAACAATAGGCTGGGGGGGGCTTTTTTTTTGGGAGAAAAACAGTGTATTCTAATTCCAGCCTGTGCATCGCTCAGTGCATCTTTTTTTAATTCCCCACTCTCTTCTTCTCATCCTCATCTTTATTCCCGTTTTCCAGCACTCTCAAAGTCACAGAGCAGCGGGATGTAGAGAAGGAGAGGTTTGGGGTTATGGCATGGTACCGTGGGATTAACCCGCTATGGGGCACGTGAGCATCCTCATACCCTGCCCTGCCAACTCGCAGCACTCTGGTCCCTCTGTTGCAGGCACTGTGTGCCTCAGTTTCCCTCTCTCCAAAGAGGCAAATTTAACACCCAAAGCACAGAGCAGCGAGTGGTTCCCATTTACAGAGAGGTTCAATGTCCCCCCATAAAATATAGCTGATCACAGAGGGAAATAGCCTGCCCCATAAGATGTAGAGAAAGACCTTTTCACACAGCAGCACGGGAAAGCGGTTGCGATTACAGGGCAGATAGCAACAAATATATATGTTAAACACATGGAAATAAGAACAAATAGTAGGGAAGAGAAGGCAAATATTGAGCGGGGTCCAGCACTGAGACTAAGCAAACAGTGGGAAATGAGAAGCTTGTTGAAATGAGCTGAGCAGCGGGAATATGAAAAATGCTGGGAATTAAACCAACAAGTGAAACTGGGCAGTGCTGCTTGTCTGAGCCCATCACCCCACGTCTGGGCTGTGAGCACCCATGGCTGAGAAATTATGACAGAGGACATCCCCGATGCCCTTTTCTCCATTTTTGGGTGCTCAATTCTCCCCAAAAAGACTTAAACCCATCCTTAGGGCTGGGAATAACCCAGTGGTGAAGCCACCCTGCTCTGCATGGGTATAAGTGATTGCTGGATCAGAGCTCGATGCTGTGAAGCGTTTGGGACCCAGGTTGGAACAACAAAGCTGCGTTGTCCTCATTACACCCCAGAAATTCAAGAGAGTTCATTCCCTGAATTAAATCAGCGATGTTATTTGAATGAAGCAGGCAATTTGTTTTCAATTCCTTTGCTAGATTCCAACCCCCCCCCCCCCTTCTTTCTTTTTTTGTTAATCTGCTGACAAAGTGGCATTTATTTCCAGGGGAGTTAAAAAGAGGGGAAGCCAGGTGGGCTGTGCGGGAGCCAACCATGTAACATCTACATTGTCATTACATTTACCGAGGCAGCTCTGCCATGGGGGAATTACAACCTTAGCACAAAAAAACCCAACATCTATTGCTGTACTGGGGTGAAATCTGTGTGAAATGACAGCCCTTGGGTTTCTGATGAACTGGGCAGTGATGACACCCAGGGCTGGGCAGGAATATCCACCCGTGTGTGTCGTGGCTTCCAGTAAAACCAGTTAAACTGGGCCAATCCACTGGAATTCTCTCACTTTCTAATAAAAATGAGGTCCCCAAAGACTTATGCCCCTGCTTAACTTCGCCCATTGCAAATAGCCCTGGTGATCTGCAGTGCAGGAAGGTAAATACTGAAGTAAATCTGTGTCGGATCAGAGTTTGGAGTAGGCACCAAGAAGTTAAAGCATTGTTTTTCCTTATAGATTCAAGCGTCAAGGGCTGTTTCACCAAATACTGAGTCCTGAATGTCAGAGATGGGCACATCAGATTTAAACAAAGCATCAGAGAATAAAACTAAGACTCAAAAATACCTCAAAATGACTATTTAGCGCAATTTGTCCTCCCTCCCTCCCTGCATTGAGTCAACCCCTCCTGTCTCTCACTGCAATAACAAGATTTATCACAATCCCTACCCCTAAACTTCTCTTGCCACAACCTTAAAGCATGATTTCTTATCCTACCTACAGGCCACGTGGAAAATAAGCAATTAAGACACGTGAATGTTGAAGTTGTGACTATTTTAAGTCCAAATTTAACTAAAATAAAGGATTTGAAGATAGCAGCTTGTTTTGCCGCAGTTTCATCTAACTTCTTATCCAATTTTAACTTCTCCCTCTTTTCCCCAATTTCCTCCTGAGAGATTAATTTAAAAGACAATGCCAGGCAACAGAAAAGGTGCAAGCGTTGATTCACCAGTCGAACCAAACTATAGGATAAATATTTAGAGGCGCGAAGAAAAGGAGAGCGATAAGACACCGGCTTTTCAGGAGCCGCCACAAAAGATGCGCGCAGTGAAAACACGCTCACAATAGCAGGTTGCAGGAAAAGGGTAAAACAATTAATGCATCAGCCAGAGGAGAATAGCGGTTTCCTCTGCAAAATTAACATTACAAGCTATTGTTCCCCAAGGTTTATTTCTTCGGGGACTGCTCAGTCCCCAGAGTAGCCTTTCCCTAGGAAAACTGCTCCATCCTCTCCTTTCTTTTTCATCCTTTAGGAATAAACAGTCTCTCCTGTTTATTCATAATTTCTTTATGGGAAGGAGGTGCCGGTTCTCATTTTGTGCGGTATCAAACACAGCAGAGCCCTGATCTGAGTTAGTCCCTGCGATGCTACAAGCGCGTAAATAATGGTAAGAATAACCTGCGCCGAGAGAATCGATAGAGTCAGAGCCTGGGGAACGCATTTCAACCCTGAATAAATTCCAGACAGGGCAGCTTTGCCAATTGGTTGTCCCCACCGAGCAGCGCATCCATCACCGGCAGCAATCTGCGATCGCGGGTGGAGTTAACCCTGGGATATTCGCTCGGGAGATCCTGGGTGTGGGATTTCGGGTGTGGGATTGCTGCTGGGACACGCACAGACACCAAGAGCAAGACTCATGCATGGGGACGATGTTGGGTACCCAGGGATGCTGCTGGAAGGAGCTCAAGGTCCAACTGGGACAAAATCCTCCAATCCCAGGAGCATTTGGGGTTGACAGATGCAGAAATAGCAGAGAGGGCTCACGGTTCAGGACCAGCTTCTCCATCATGGCAGCGCTACATCAAACCTGAGGCCTATGTGGGTTTTCCATACACATTTTAGAAGCCTAATCTTAAAACAAACAGGACCAAAAAGTCTTCCCAGAAGTACTTTAGCATCCTAGCAGATATTAAAAGGAGAATAATAGCTCAAACTGTCAGTAAATTTAATTGTTTTGGGAAACTTTCCATTTTGGCAGTGTCAGGTTTACGGTTGGACTCAATGATCTTAAAGCTCTTTTCCAGCCTAAATGATTCGATGACTTCTATGACCAACAAAATCCCCGCAAAGTTAAGACAGGAGCAGAGAACAACCCAGAAGGAATGACAAAACCAGCGCCAGCCCTAACCTGTGTGCGAGAGCGATCCTGATGGCTCCAGCTCGCTATTTTTCATTTCCTTTAAAAACACAGAGTGTGCACAAAACACACAGCAAAGCAATCCAGCTCAGCGACTCGGGTCATCGCATCGTGCATCCATGGACACCCTCTCAATTTTTTTGTGTGTTTCAAGCGCATCAGATACAAATTGCTGGGGTACGGTCAGCTGCTTAGGCTCAGGGAAATTTTACAGCGGGGGCGAAGCAGAGAGAGCAGGAAGCAAGGGGAGCTGAAATAGAAAAACTGCTGAAAAGCCTCCTGTACTTGTCAGGAGTATTAACTTAGGATGATGTAGGGGAAACAACTAAGTGGTTTTTGTGTCAGCTACACTGAATCAAACTTGTTCAAATATATGCAGGCATGTGTGCAGTGAAGAATATAACCTATCTCCGGAATGGAAAGCAGGCTCTTAGTTGGAAAAGGGTGGTTTTTTTCACTTTTTGCAAATATGAAGAATGCTGTGTATAAATTAGGTGAGGTGGGATGGGAGCAGCAGCAGGGAGGGGATGCTGAGGCACCCTGGGATGCTGCAGGGTGGGGATGGGGGATGCAGGTGGGGATGGG
>NW_010160759.1:1552-2242 GCF_000695765.1 Mesitornis unicolor | reverse complement strand
GCAATCACAGCATAGATCACAAAGAATCACAAAGTCAGCTCCACTCCACAGGACCGCACTGGGACCTCCCTCGGACAGGAGGAGGGATGGTTTCCCATCCCTGGGGCTTGCCATGGCCTGGGGGTGCTCCCCTCCTTCAGCTGCATGTGAGCTGGGGGTCATTGCGTGCACAGGCGCTGGTGTGGGGTCCTCACTGCCCGCACCATGTGTGTGGTGCTGCATCTGATCTAAATCTCCTAAATTCCAGTCTAAAGCCATCCCCCCTGGTCCCACCACTGCAGCCCTTCTCAAAAGTCCCTCCCCAGCTTTCCTGTCCCTTCAGGTCCTGGCAGGTGCTCGAAGGTCTCCTGTAGGTCACTACAAGTTAATTACTGTGACCCCAGGACCTTTTTTCTCCCCTGTGCAGCTGGGACGTGTTCCTAACGCCGTGGGGCTGCAGACACGGCCACAGCACCAGCTCTGAGCAGCTGTGTGAGCACTCGGATAACGCCGGGAGCTGTGGGGCTGGGGAATGTGTCAGCTTTATGGGAACAGCGCGTTCCCGGCTCTCCAGGCTCGTGAAGGAAATCCGGGAAGTTTGCCTCCATGAGCTAAAAAATACCCAAAGAATGGGAACATCTCATGATCAAAACCAGGCCAAAGGCACCGAGAGAACCTGGACACTGCTGAGGGACTTTTGAGAAGGGCTGC
>NW_010160759.1:570-1542 GCF_000695765.1 Mesitornis unicolor | reverse complement strand
GGGGGGATGGCTTTAGACTGGATTTTGGGAGATTACCACTGGACCCTGGGCAGCAATTCCTGGCTGTGAGGTGGGGAGGCCCTGGCCCAGGTTGCCCAGAGAAGCTGTGGGTGCCCCCTCCCTGGCAGTGCCCAAGGCCAGGTTGGCCGGGGCTTGGAGCAGCCTGGGCTGGGGGAGGTGTCCCTGCCCGTGGGGGTTGGACTGGGGGGTTTGGGGTCCCTTCAACCCAAACCACGCTGTGATTTTGTGATGCTGTGATGCTGTGACTTGATGATTTCCAAGCCTCCGAGGTGGCAGCGCTGACCTGAGGAGCAGCAGGAACACATCCCTGGGTGGCTGCAGATCCCCGCAGAGACTGGAGGGGGAATGCGCAGGGGCCAGTGTGGGTGCCAGGGATGCTGTGATGCTGTCCCATGGGTGGGGAGAAGACCCTCGCCAGGTCCTGCCGCTGCCGGGACGGGTCCCTCGCTCCTGTGGCTGCCCCAAGGCTGAGGAGTGTCAGGCAGGGACGGAGCTGCTGTCTGCGGTGAGGCAGTGCCCATTGCTGGGGGGGATGTGTTGTGGTTTGGGTGGTTGTTGTCACCCAACGACTTCTCCCCACCCAGAGAGGGGAATTGGGAAAAGGAGCAGAGACCCGTGGGTTGAGATAAAAACAGATTTATTAAAATGATAGAAACCAGTATTAATGACAGTGTTAATACAAAGTACACAGTTATACTCAGCTGATAGAGTACGGGCCTCGAGTAGGACATTGGATGAGACCCTCCTGGGATGTCAGCCATCGGAAGAACAGGGCCATCCCCAGCAAACTCCTGGTCTGCAGCGTCGCTGTGTTCCCATGAAATCGAGTATCGCAGTCCTTACAGAAACTCAGCTTTCCTGAACAGAAAACCAGTTCTGTGTTTCTACCCCAGTCAACCAGGACGTGGCACTCGGGGAGCTGCCGCGTGGGGCCCTGCAGCTCCCGGGGGG
>NW_010160759.1:0-531 GCF_000695765.1 Mesitornis unicolor | reverse complement strand
CCGCGTGGCACCGTGGCTGGGGCTTCAGGAGTGGAGATCAGCCAGCAGAGCGGGGCTGGGGGCACCCAGGGAGGGCAGCGGGCGCCCCTCTCATCCCACCCACGCCTGGCCAGGGCAGATCGTGCCCAGCGAGCGCCCCAGGCCAGGGCGCCATCCGCCCGTCTGTCCGTCCGTCTGGCGCTGCGGGCTCCGCTCGGCCTCGTGGTGGGGGTTTCCTCCCGGCCCACGCTGCTCCCACAGGAAGGGAGAATCCCTGCCCTGGCCAGGTGTTTCCTGGCTCCCCAGATAGGATGCGGAGCCACATCCTGACCCCTGTGGACACGCTCGGATCCCAGAGCCGTGCACGCCACGGGCTCCTGTGGTGCCCGGCACCCCGCGGCACCCCAGACACACAGCCACGCCTGTGCAAACTGGACCCCCTGGCCAGGCCCTGACCCAGGACGCCTGTGTGTCCCAGGCCACTGCAGCAGGACACGGGGTGAGGAGGCGGCCGTAGCCTGGGGGGGCCAGGAGTGTCCCCTTCCTGGCAGG
>NW_010160758.1:0-1162 GCF_000695765.1 Mesitornis unicolor | reverse complement strand
TGTTTTGGCGGGAAAAGGGGGTGTTTTGGTGGGAATATGGGGTGTTTTGGCAGGAAATGGGGGTGTTTTGGCGGGAAAATGGGGTGTTTTGGGGTGGAAAGGAGGATATTGTGGTGGGGAATGGGGGTTTTGGCGGGAAAATGGGATAGTTTTTGGGGGAAAATGGGGGTTTTGGCAGGAAAAGGGGGTGTTTTGGGAGGAAAATGGGGTATTTTAGCGGGGAATGGGGTATTTTGGGGGGAATGGGGTGTTTTGGCGGGAAAAGGGGGTGCTTTGGGGTGGCAAGGTGGATATTGGGGTGGGGAATGGCGTATTTTGGTGGGAAAATTGGGTATTTTGGCAGGAAAATGGGGTATTTTTTTGGGAAAAATGGGTATTTTGGCAGGAAAATGGGGTGTCTTGGCGGGAAAATGGAGTATTTTGGGGGGAAAATGGGGGTTTTGGCGGGAAAAGGGGGTGTTTCGGCGGGAAAATAGGGTATTTTGGCAGGGAATGGGGTATTTTGGTGGGAAAAAGGGGTATTTTGGGGGAAAATGGGGTATTTTGGTGGGAAAATGGGGTATTTTGGTGGCAAATGGGGTATTTTGGCAGGGAATGGGGTATTTTGGTGGGAAAAAGGGGTATTTTGGGGGAAAATGGGGTATTTTGGTGGGAAAATGGGGTATTTTGGTGGCAAATGGGGTATTTTGGCAGGGAATGGGGTATTTTGGGAGGGAAAAGAGTATATTTCAGTGAGAAAAAGGGTGCTTTGGTGGTAAATGAGGTATTTTGGGGGGGAAATGGGATGTTTTGGTGGGAAAACGGGGTATTTTGGTGAGAAAATGGGGTATTTTGGGGGGAAATGGGGTGTTTTGGCAGGAAAATGGGGTATTTCAGGGGGAAATGGGGTATTTTGGCAAGAAATTGGGTATTTTGGGAGGGAAAATGAGGTATTTTGAGGGGATATGGGGTGTTTTGAGGGAAAACGAGGTATTTTGGGAAAAAATTACGTATTTTGGGGGTAAATGGGGTATTTTGGGAGGGAAAAGAATATATTATGGTGAGAAAAGGGGTGTTTTGGAAGTAAATGGGGTATTTTGGTGGGCAAACGGGGTGTTTTGGCGGGAAAATGGGGTATTTTGGCAGGAAAACGGGGTATTTTGGTGGGAAAATGGGGTATTTT
>NW_010160757.1:0-797 GCF_000695765.1 Mesitornis unicolor | reverse complement strand
TTGTGTTTGCACCCAAACAGCACCCAAAAAAATGTCATTTCCCAGGGCGCTTCCCCCATCGCGGGCAGGAAAACCCAGCGCTGCACGGCCCCGTTGTGCCCCGTTAATGATTAAAACCTGCCCCAATTTCGGAGGCACTGGCAAGTCAACGGCGCTCACCCTCCACCGGGGTTAATCATTGGCCTGGCAATGAGTGGTCCCTCGTATAAAACCCAGGAGGGGCTTCCCAGCACCGCATTTTGGGAAGGAAGAGGGCAACCAAACGACGACATGAGGGCAGCCGTCGTCCTGCTCCTGGTTTTGGCCGTGGTGCGCGCCGCGCACCGAGGTAAGGATGGATGTCACCCACACCCCTCCCCAAAACCCTGACACCCCGACACAGCGACCGTGGTGTCACCACTCACTAAACGCAGCCCATGGCACTGCGCGTATTAGCATCAGGAAACCCAAAAATGGGGTTTTCCACCCCCCCAGCTCTTTTTTTCCATAGGAGCGGAGGCGTGGGGTGAAGTTTTGGTACCTGGGGTGCCCCTTTTGGGGATGCTGGAGCATGGGAAGAGGCCGGGCTGTAGTTGGGGCAGAGGGAGGAGGAGAGGAGGAGGAGAGGATGGAGGTGTAGGGATGGGTTTCCTCCCTTTTTGAGGGAAAATGAGGTTTTTTGACCCCCTTGAAAGCCCTGTTTCGTTGTAAAAACCCCCCTTGGCTGGGAGTGATGCTCTGCACCTCCTTCACAGCTCTGCGGGCATCCTCCAGCTGCCAAAAACCCCCTCTCTAAATCATTATTGTTATATAAATCA
>NW_010160756.1:0-485 GCF_000695765.1 Mesitornis unicolor | reverse complement strand
GGGGGGCAAATGGGGATCCCCCCGCCAAAATTGGAGTCCCCTCTCCAATAAATTGGGGTCACCCCATCAAAATTGAAGTCCCCCCTCTCCCAAACTTGGGTCCCCCCACCAAAATTGGAGTCCCCCTCTCCAAATTGGGGTCCCCCAGCCAACATTGAGGTCCCCCTACCAAAATTGGAGTCCTCCCTTCAAAGTTGAAGTTCCCCTCTCAACATTGGGGTCCCCCCTTCAAAATTGGAGTCCCCCCTCTCCCAAACTGGGGTCCCCCCTCCACTAAATTGGGGTCCCCCCTCCAAAATTGGAGTCCCCCCCCACTAAATCTGGGTCCTCCCGCCAAAATTGAAGTCCCCTCCTCCCAAATTGGGGTCTCCCTTCAAAATTGGGGTCCCTCCTCGAAATCGGGATCCCCCCTTCAAAATTCAAGTCCCCCTCTCGAAATTGGGATCCTCCCTCCAAAACTGAAGTCCCCTCTCTCCAAATTGGGT
>NW_010160755.1:0-498 GCF_000695765.1 Mesitornis unicolor | reverse complement strand
GGCCCGGCGGAGCGCGGTGTTGTGTCCCGAGCCGCGAGGCGGGCAGGAGAGTTGGCCACGGCCGAACGCGCGCCGGTGCCTCCGCGCGGAGGCCGGGCCGAGCCCGGGCGCCTGGTCCGCCCCCGAGGCGAGCGAACGATGTCTTCGTTCGCGGGTGGGCGGGGAAGCGCGCGCTCCCCCGCCGCCCCCTTTGCCGTTCGGGGTCTTCCCTCTCGCTGCGTTTGTGTGCTTTGTACGGTCAGCCGAGGCGCGAGGCGCCTCCGCGACCCCGCGCCGCCCCTCCCCTTACTCCTTAAAAAAGGGGTGTAAGGGGGCGGGGGGCCGGGCGCGGAGGGCCGTCCTCTCTCCGAGCGAGAAAGAAAACCAGGGGGGCTGCTTCCGACGAGCGCTCCCGGCCCCCTCGCGCGCGCGGGGCGGTGCCGAAAAGCCAGACAACTCTTAGCGGTGGATCACTCGGCTCGTGCGTCGATGAAGAACGCAGCTAGCTGCGAGAATTAA
>NW_010160754.1:662-1004 GCF_000695765.1 Mesitornis unicolor | reverse complement strand
CCACCCCCCAGCCCCGCTCCCCCCGGCGCGCTCCGGCAGAGACAGCGGAAGCGGCTTTATCCTGTTTTCGTGGACGGAGCCGCGCGGAGGAAATTTCAAGGACATTGTGTTTGGCTCTTTCCCGTCTCTCCCCAGTAAAGTTCACTTTAATGAGCCCAGACTTTATCTTTTTCTTCTGTCGCAGGAAATGAGTTTTTCTTTCCAGAGATTTTTTTTTTTTCCTACCCCTATGTCCCCCCCCACAGCCCCTCTGGAGCTGATTAAGGGCAGGAAGCGGGTGTTTATCCCGCTGGGGCAGTGGGATGCTGCACTCGGAGGAAGGGAGGGAGCATCCCGGCTGCC
>NW_010160754.1:0-588 GCF_000695765.1 Mesitornis unicolor | reverse complement strand
CATCCCACGTACCCCAATCCCATCCCACTTGCTGAACCCGCTTGCACCTTGGCAAAGTGGGCAGCATCCGCCCCCTGTCCTGCACACTCATCCCTTCCCGACAGCTCCCCCCAGGCTGCCAGGGGCTGGAGGGGCCAGATTCAGGATGGGCCAGGACGGGGATTTCCACCACTTTAACATCTTGGCCTTTCCTCGTTTCTTTTGACCATTGGGATTTTTTGAGGTGCGCCGTGGCTGTGGCGTGGTGTTTGGGAATGGCACAGCACCCTGGAACAGGGTCCTCCCATCCCTGCTGTGCCTGTGCACCCACTGCCATCAGTGCCACCTCTCTGCCCTGGGTGCTGCCCTGCCCCCAGGGACAGGTTGGGGACACCCAGCTGATCTGACCCACCAGGCTGGAGGTCCTTGTGAGTGGGGAACAGTGTGGGGGTCCTCATGGGGGGTGAGTCACAGGGCTCCAGCAGCTGGGCATTGGGGGATGCTGTTGTGAGGGACAGGGGTTTGACCCTCTCATGGTCCCCCACCACTCACTTTTGGGCTGCTGGGAGCTGGGCACAGAGCCAGACGGCTGGGGGGGGCCGGGGTGGG
>NW_010160753.1:9167-30134 GCF_000695765.1 Mesitornis unicolor | reverse complement strand
GGCCGGTACCGGCACTGCGGCCATCAGGAGTCGTGCAGGAGGGATAGAGGGGACGGGGACGGAGGGAGGGGTGAGTGGAGAGGAGGAATGAGCAGAAGAGGGAATGGATGGAGGGAGGGAAGGGCTGGGTGGGGGAGAAGAGTGAATAGAAGGAGGGAAGGAGGATGGAGGAGAGAAGAGACCGAAGGGAAGGAGGGATGGTTGGCAGGATGGATGGAGAGGAGGAAGGATAGAGGGAAGGAGGGATGAATGGAGGGAACGAACCGGTGGAAGGAGGGATGTAGTCCGCTGTCTGGCTGCTGCTGCTGGGAGAGGCATGGAGTTGCTGTGCTGTCATGCTTGGCTGTGGGCACGGCTGTAGCCAGGAGACTGGGGTGCCCCCCCTGTCCTTCACTGTCTTTTCCCTTCTCTGATCAGTTCCTCCAGTATGAAATGAGGTGAACAGAGCAGGGATGCTAACCAGAGGGATTGTCCTGGGCAGAGTCCTCAACCTTAGAGTGGGAGGAAGTGGCCCAGTGCTGGGCTGTGGGCAACATCCTGAGGACGGAAGGCTCCTGCAGCCCCCTACCATGGCATCCCTCCAACGTCTCCCCTTCTCCATCCCTTTCTGCTCCCCCTTAGCCTCTTGAGCCCAGTGGGTTAGGGACAAGCAGCTGGAAAGACAGGGCAGAAGGGATGGAGCAAACTTCAGCATCCTGCTTGGTACTGTTATGTGTGGGTGCTGCCTGTGGAGCTGCTCAGCTCCTCTGTGAGTGCTTGAAGTTTTAGTCCTTCTCCTTTGCATGGCAATGTGTATCCTCCCCCCACACCTCCCCTGATGGGGAAGTGTCTGTGGAGACCCTGCCCTTGGAGGGTCTGAGCTCTTCCATCATCTGTATCCTCTGCTCCCAGCAGCTGGGTGACATCAGGGTGGTCCAGGGAAGGGGCAAGCACTTGCTGGACCCAAGGTGCTGGGTATGGTCTGAGCATCCCCCCTCGGGTGCCTGGGAGCAGGGTTGTGGTGGCTGCAATGTTTGGCGGATCAATGCAGTTCTGTAAACTCCCAGCTCCTGGGAGACCCTCATGATGGATGAGAATGTGGAAGCCGTCAGTGTCTATTTTTGGAATGCTGCTCTGCTGTTTGGTACCTTCCCAGGAAATCTCAGGCCAACCCTGTGCAGCTCTGAGCGCGCACAGCCTCTTGCCCTGCTTGTGCTGAGGAGGTGGCCAGGGGAGTGTGCCCACAGCAGCGGAACATCGCAGAGGGGCTGCAACCCTGGTGATACCCCCATGAGTCACACTGGGATACCTCACCTGTGAACTCTGCTCTTTTTTATGGCTGTCTGACATGGCCCCAGTGGCGCTGGCTGTGCCAGGGGCTGCACAAACACAGACGGAGAGAGCCCCCTTGGCTGCAATGGACCGTAGCTGCACGTTTCTCCCTGATTTTCTGGAGGGAGCACTGGCAGAGGAACAGTGCCACTGTTTGCAGGCTGCCAGTGTGAGCTCTCCCATCTCAGTGCGATCCTGCCCTCTGGGACCAGCGTGCTTGGCCATGGCTTGGCAGTCCTGGACGCTGTGTCCCTCCTGCCAGGCAGTGTGGGTGGGTGGATAGCAACTCCAGACAATGGGTTACCATTGCTCTCATTATAGAGCAAGGGCTGATTCTGAGAAGCTGAATGCCCCCTGCCCGTGCTGCTTTTTGTGGCAGAGAAAAGCACATGGCTGATTTAAAGTCCTCTTGGGATGGAGCCCAAGAGCTGTGACCCCCTCCGCAGGGGACTGTCAGTCAGTCGCCCAACATTAATCATTAAGTAAAACACTTGAAACTCAACCCTGTGCTGGTTGCTGCTGTGACTCATCTCAGGCTTGCTGCCGCCTGTCTAAATGTTTTCACCAAAGCCATATGGAGTGGAAGTCTCTGGCTATTATACTCCTCATTAACGATACTTGCTTCCCTTAGGCCATGTGTGATGAATAGAGCTTTTCCAAGTTTAAGTCAAAGCTTTTTCTCCTTCCTTTTTTGCCAGGTTGAAATGGTGCCAGTCAGGTATCCTGTGGCTTGGGCAGCGTGAAGTTGATTTCTGCTCTTTGGTTGTGCTGTTGTGTGTGTAGCTGTGGGAGCAAAGGGACCCCTGGGCAGCATGGCCACACATGGATGTTATCCCTCTCCAATCCCAAAGGGAGAGGCAGGACTGTGAGCTTGATCACAGTTATCAAAAACATCCCTGCCTTAGGCCCTTGCTGCTGCCAGGCGCTTAGGGAGGATGAATGAAACCCATTCTCAGCTTTGGCAAAACCATCTCCAGTGAGAGCTTTTGCAGGATGTGCCAGGTTTTAATCCCTCATGAGCTCCAAGTGTCTGTTCTTGCCATTTGCAACTGCTGTATGGTGTCACTGTCATTGCACAGCTTCATGGGTGTGTGGTGCCCTTTGGTCTCACCACCATTTCAGAAAAGCTGTGATCTGGCCCATGTCTGTAGCTGCTGGGGTTTGGGAACTCAGCATCACCCCATACCTGCCTAGAGAAAGCATCTCCTGAGCTGGCAAGGAAGATCCATGTGCATCCCAGTCGGTTGTCACAGACTGATGTCATTACATGAAATTGCAGAGGAATTTGGACTGGGAGGCACCTCTGGAGATGTCCAGTTCAGCCCATTGCTCAAAGCAGATCAGATTGCTCGCAGCATGTCCAGGGGGTATTCTGGATCAAAGGTGGCGATCCTACAACCTCTCTAACCCCTGTTCCAGTGCCTGAGCAACCCTTCAGCCTGCTTATCCCAGCCTCTCCTCATTCATCCCATGCTCCAGCCCCAGCCCGCAGATCTTGGCATGATGACCTGTGGTCCTGGGCAGATGCTGGCAGATGGGAGGAGTCTCCATCAGCAAGTTCATCTCTCTCTCCTATCAGCTGCCTATTAGTCACCTGTACAGATTCACTGGTTTCTCGTGAGGTTTAGTGAATGGTTTTGGTGCAGAGACGTAGCTCTGTGTCCCCTTGTCCAGGTGCTCCCTCCCAGGGTTCATGGGTTTAGTTTTGCAGGAGGATTCTCCTGGGATTGCCCTCCCTCTGCTTCTGCCCTGCATTAAGGAGCTGGAGGCACATGGCTGCCCTCTGAGAGCTTCTTGTCCTGGACTCACTGCTTTGGCGAGCAGTTCCCTGGTGTGCCTGAGCACTCTCCTTGCCTGAAGGACACAGAGTGCCGTGACCTGGACCACACCACCTGAAGGCACAGCCAAGGGCTGAGGACCTTCCAGCTCCAGTCCTGCATCCATTGCTCTGCTGCGTGGTGTGGACGTGTCAGCTGTCTCCATTTTACAGGACTCTCCTGGCCTGCAGTGTCCTACAGAGAGGTGACTTTGGGAGAGCGTGTGAGGGTGGCTGCTCTCGGACAGAGTGGTTCCAGTCACACCACATCCCCTGCCTCTGATGGGAACCCACCCAGAGCTGGGCCAGGAGCTTCCTCACTCTTGTGGGCAGCTGCCTGAGGGCTGAAGTTATATCCCAGCCTCTTGCTACAGCCAGGAGAGAGCAACCCAGCACTGCCACCTCCTCCCTTCTTATATGAGGACTCAACTTTCCCATCTGGGATGCCTTCTGCTAATGAGGTTCTGGGATGAGATGGGAGAAGCAGCGATGCTGACACCTATTTCAAACCCTTGCACTCACCCACTGGGAAGCAGCTGGCTGACAATCTCAGCCCAATGCTTCTGCCACCAGTGATCAAAGATATTCTGAGTTATTCGCCCACCCACCCAGACCAGGAGTGACAGGCCCCCTTCTCCAGTCCCACTCCTGTGCTGCTAGGAGTGATCAGATTTGTCCTTGGCTAATGAAGGCTGCACTGGGCTCCTATCTTTGTTCATTGATGCATCTGTGGAATAGCCAGCTGCGTCATTTTAGCCTGGTCGCAGAAACGACACTTGGAGCAATGCAGGTTTTTCCTGACGGGTCTGGAGCTGCACTGAGGTACAGCCAAGCACCAGGGAGGAGCTGCCTACAGGCACACGCTGGCTATACTGGCTTCACCTTCACACATGGTGTTACCCCCACTGCTCGGTGGTGCTGGGTGTGGGTGCAGTAAAATGTCTCAGGCAAGAGGAGCTCTAGGGTGGCAGAGCAGCAGGACACTTGGGAAGAGGGACATCAGCATCTCGCTCCCCTAGCAACCGCAGTGCGGTCCCCTAGCAACCACATCCTGATCCTGTAGCAACCACAGTCCGGTCCCCTAGCAACCTCCTTCAGGCCCGTAGAAACAAGGCTACAGGAGGGTTGCTGTGCAAATTAGCAGCAGAGGCTTTGAGCAAGAGCTGATGGAGGGCAACGCATCCAACCCCACACCTTGTCCAACCTGTGTATTTGTTGCTGTCCCCTGAGCAGACACAGGTTCCTGAGAGCATCCTGAGAGCTTACAGTGGCGAACAGTGGAGGATTCAGCAGACTGGCATTGGCTGAATGTGGCCTTTGTGGCTAGGGGAAGAGGGGAATATACTCCAAGTAGTCCTCTTGAGTTTCTAAGCCAGAAACATTGAAAAACTGTTCTCCAAACTGGTCATGATAACCCAAACCACTTGTATTTCCACTATTAAACCTTTTCTGCCAGCAGACTTGGAAACATGCCTTGCTCTGGGAATGATTTCTCAAGCAGTTTTATACGATGGGTGGAGGACCAGCGAGTGCAGAGTGTTTTACTTTGTGCCTTAATGCCCTTCCTGCTCTGTAACCCTCGGCACTGGACTGGGCCCCCTTTGGGATCCCCAAGCCACACGCTCCAGCTCAGACATCTCCGGTTCCCAGACCTCAACTGCCTGGAAAGTCCTGCTCCCGGAGATGGTGCTCGTTGGCTGTGCTTTCCCCTCTACCTGCATGGGGAAGGTCCCAGGGCTGCAGGAAGGCAAAGTCTCGAAGGGGAGATGTGTCCTGTGGAGATTCAAAGGGAGCAGAATATGCCCCGATGTATGTGGTTTTTAATGTTTTCTCATAGCCTAGCTTCACTGTTGCTGCTAAGCCTCCTCTCCCCAAGATGTGCTGTGTGTACATTGCAGGAGAGACCAATTAGCACATATGTGATAAATGCACTGCTGTGTGTCACTGATAACAGGTCGGTGATGTGTGTCTGAGAGCTAGACAAGGCTGGGAGATGTGAGCTGGCCTGGGAGCAAATCGTCAGCTGTCCCCCTAAGATGGGCTGGGAGCCACTGTGGGACGTGCAGGCTCGTGGGCACCGTGTGAATCAGCATGGCATCCCTGTGTAAATCAGTGTGACAGCCTTGTGCAAACCAGTGGGACATCAGAGGGACACCTGTGTGTAAATCAGGGCTGGGGGAGACAGAGCTGATGGTCAGAGCAATGGATTGAGGTTACTGGGCTCTTGTCCCATCCGTCCCTGGGCTTGCCACTGCGCTCTCCTAAAATACAAATTATAGCTCCTTTTCCCCACATTTTGCTGTGAGGCTCTTGCCTCTTGCCCTGAGCAAGTGACATCTCCTTTCCCTGCCTCAGTTTCCCCAAGTAGTTTGAGGGGGTTGCTCAGCACTGCAGAGGATGAGGAGGACAAACTGGCCTGCTGAATACCGTGAAGGCTTTTTCCCCCAGTGAGTTGGGAAGGATGGAGTGTCTTCATCCAACCTGTGATGGAAAGAGACTGGCAATGGGAGCTTCACTTCCATGACTCCTTAGGAGATCCCTCTGTCTTGTATGGGCCCAGTGTTTGGTCTTGGCACATACTGAAGGACATGCTCATGTCTCTGGTTGTCCATGTGCTGGAGATGCCTGAGGCTTACGTGGTTCTGGAAAAAGATATTTCTGTCCTTCCCTTCAGCAGTTTTTAGCTCCCTTGGCTTCCTGCTGCTCAGCAGAGGGGAAGATCCCCAGAAACATGAGGCTTTCTCAGCACTGCAGAGCCTGGCACAACACTGGTGTGAGCAGTATATGCTGCAAAGCCAGCACAAGCAGGCACAAGAATGCTCATTTCTAAAGCTCAGAGAGCTGCAAGCTCAGCAGAGGTGGGCTCTGAGGTCCTGTTTCATGCAGACACTTCATGCATCTTGCATGCGTGTTTGGAGCTGGGCTTAGCAAGCCACACCGGCTTCAATGCCTGTGCTGGAGCCCCGTCTCACACAAAGCACAAATAAAGACAAAACACTGGCAGCTCAGCGCCCTTGCACATGTCGGTGCCTTTCGATGTGCCTGTTGAGCTGCCTCCTCTTGCAGCACCCAGCAGGGTGGCAAGAAGCCTGGAAACGAGTTTAAAACTGCACGTGCTTAAGTGGCTGTGTATGTGTATGTGGTCTGGTGTATGCAGGAGGGCCCTGTGGTCCCCCTTATCCTCGGCATGGGTGTCAAACGCCGTCTCCTGCTGGCTAACATGCCTCCTGTTTCATTTGCAGAGGATGAGATTGTTTCCATGGCTGACTCCACCGCCACCATCGATGACATTGAAGGGGAGCTCTTCAAAATTGAGAGGATCAGAGAGATCCTGGTGAGGAGGGAGTCAGAGCTGCGGTACATGTGAGTACCTGTCCCCGCTTCCCAGCATCACCTCAGCATTTTCTGCCTGCCTGATCAAACACGGATCATCCCCAGGCTGCTTTCCACCTCGTTTTCCACCTGGAAACGCAGCCTCCCCCTCTGCTCTGGCCTTGTTCTGAAGGGACCTGAACGGGTCTCTGTTACAAAGCTGCCACTGACGCTGTAATGATTTGAGCCAGCCTATTTCTATGCAAACAGAGTTTATGACACGGGTTCAACTACACAAAATGTTTCCATATTCAACCGCAGACATGCTGTCTTCCCAGTGGGTCCATACTCTTCCTCAGCTTTTGGGCCGGGCTTAGGAAGGAACTTGAGGTTTGGTGGCTTATTGCTGCTCTCTGGAGGTATTGCTTTGCCCTAGCACACAGATCTCTGACTGTTGTACAGTCAGACGATTACAGGTTATTCTCCCCATATTGAAATATTCCACATCCTCCCAGTTCCTCCCAGCTCCCTCTCTCCTCCTCCATCCCCTGACTGCTGGGGGCATCAGGATGCATCGAGGCTGAACCGGCCTTGGGGCTGGACCAGCGTCGGTGCCTGATGCGTGTCTCCACACAGCATCCTGCTCTCACACCCAGCACAATCTCTGCAGCAAGCTGAGAAGGAAAGGATCTTCTTCAGGGTCCATTTCAATAACCAAAACAGATTTTGAGTAAAAATCTGTAGGCCTTTCACATTTAAGGCAATCAAATAGCCACAGTGTTGCAATTCTACTAACCAGCACTTAGGGTGATAAAGAATATTTTCCCTGAGTATATCGGGACATTGTATGATCTGGGAGGAAACAGACCGACTAGCATTTGCAGTCTGGGCTGATTAAGCTTTTTAATATCACTAAATTGCTATAGTCAGCTCAGTCCTGAGATCCCATGCTGCTGGGTCAACACAAAGCCTGGGATCTTTTGCTGGTAATGGCAAAAATCGTATTTACTGGGCTGCAGCATTTGATATACTGCTTTTTTTAGTGTGTCTGGGTCCCCACCGGTACCTGCACTACAGGGATCACCAGAGCCTGGAAATGGCCATGTAAATCCACTGTCTGGGGAAGCTATGAGCTGGGCTGCCATTTAGAGGCTCAGATTTTGGGTGATGACCTCTTTGAAGCACAGTTTCCCCTGAATATCTTATTGAAAAGAATTTCTGGAAATCATAAAAATTGTAGTTCTTATATGCTTTCCATGGCAACCAGTACCTGAATCTCGCAGGTGCTCTCAAAACTCACATCTCTTGCTTTTTCTTATCCCTGTATTTGTTTTCTTCCTTGGCTTGCACTTGGAAAACAAAATGAAATCACGTATGAAAACCATATCCTGGGGTGGGCACAGCTGCAGAAATGGTCACTTGGGTGTTTGAAAGCACCAGGATTATGTGTCTGAGTGGTTTGGAGGCACCATGGAGAAGTTGAGCATCAGCTCTGCAGGGCGCAGCAGCGGGGAGAAATGCGGCTCTGCAAGGCAGGGAAACCCAAGGGCTTCCCTGAGCATCACCACTGGAGAAGAGACATCCAGACCTGGATTCAGCAGAATGGGGTTAAAAAGGTTGGGGACCTGGGGCTGAAAGGGGTTTTTTTCCCAATGGGGGAAAAAAGTGTGATATCCAGGATTGGTTGCACAGCGGGGCTCAGGGCGGTGGACATCTCCACTGATGCGCTGCAAAGGGAGGAGTGACCCGTCCTGTCGGTCAATAGCGATCAGTGTTTTCTTCTTGTTGGAAATGTCAAACTAAAATGTTCCAACATTTTTGAGACATCTGTGCTGTGGAAAACAATGAAGTTTGGAAGATTTCCGTTTTTATAGGGCAAAAAGAAAGGCCTGAAATTCCTGTGGAAGATTCAGCTCTGCACCTCACCCTGCTCTGCACTGCTCCCTGGGCCAGGCAGGGGCAGCCTGGCTATGGCTGATGCTGCAATCAGTTTTATCACCAGAGGCAATCTCAGCTCCAGCAGCAGCCTTCTGGGTGCTTGTCTTTGCAATCTCTCCCTAGTTTTATAGAAATGACCCATTTATTATTATTCTCAATATCATTTTTACATAATTAAATTCCAATTTAATTTTAATAATGTTTCAGTTATCAGTTGACTATTTATTTTAATTTTAGTAAGCGTATTGCTAGCGATCAGCCTGGTGTCCACACGTCCCATGCAGACCGTCCCGCTGGTGCTCTTTGTACAGGCTCAAGACATTGCCACCATAGGACTGTGGGCAGGCAATAAAAAGACAAAAGGACCTCCGCGTTCTCCATGTGCAGCTCCCAGACATCAGCATCGGGGGATGTGCTCAGTGTGGTGTGCAAACAAATGAAGACACTGTCAGATGGAGCAAAAATCTGACAGAGCCAAGAGGAAGTCTTCTCTTGTGCCTGGGATGACCTCCTCCTACAGCAATATCTCACAGGGTCCCTCTTCATCAGTCTATTTTCACTTCCCATAATTAATTTTTCTGGTGTCCTCAGCTCCGCTGACAAAGCTGCACCTTCAGATAGCTCCAGCAAATATAACTCATCAGAAGGGGTGGACGGCATGACTCAGTGGAAGGACCTGCAGGATTATTGAAGATGCAGACAGGGCTTTAGTAATGCACACTTCAAAGGGGACCAAAGGCACAAAGACATCTCTTCAGGGTGGCACCATAACTCAATCATGTATTATCTGTAGACACAGATTGAGAGTTGAGGTTTCTCATCACTCATGGCTGTGGAGCTTGCTAGAAGTCTCAGCTGTGCTCTTCCAGGTTGAACAATTTTGCATGTGCCCTGCAAAGTGTCCAAGGAGTCCTGCATCGAGGGTTTGGACAGCCCTAGGAAGCTCACACTAAGATGCTGGGGGTGCTTGGTAGGGCTTAGGAGTATGTATTGTGCCTCTGTCTACATGAAAAATATGTTGGCTGATTCCTCATAGTGAGCATTTGAATATTCTGCTCCTCCAAAGCCTCTTTGGAGGCTCAGCCCAGGCAGATTCACCACCATGCCTTGTGGTGGTGGTTCTTACCAGCTTCTTCATGAAACTGGTTGGTGATTGTGATGGATTTTGGATGGAGACACTTTCTTTTAGCTTCAGGCCAGATTACAGAGTTGGGGAGGTGTCAGATGGTCTAGCCAGGGTAGTTCACCCATGCCAAAGGTAAGGCTGTAGAAAGAGAAGCTCCCAAATCCCAGCTCAACGGTCCAGCCCTGAGCAGGAGATTCAGCACCTTGCCACAGGGTGGCACCTCGTAGAGTACTGCCAATATGGATCTTCTGCGAAGGCTTGCAAAAACTGTTCTCGAATGAGCCAACAGCCAAAATCCCTGAGCAGGGACTTAAGTCCCCTGGTACCTTAATGCCAGGGAAATGGTGCTTCACCAGCCGCTGGCTGGACTGTGCCAAGGCTCGGGATGTTGCACCAGAGCTGCAGGCTTTTCCTAATCCTCCCAGTGAGGGGTGATGTGCAAGGAGCCCAGGGAGGGCTCAGAGTAGAAGGAAAAGTGTAAGATAGGTTGGTCTCTTCATGTTTTGGTTGGAGATGTGGCTGACCAAGGTTGGTCCTAGGCTGTGGTGCTTCTGAGACATCACCAAACTGCCTCCAGCATGGATAGGGCCACGCATCCTCCGTCTGCTCCATCAGCAGCTGCCACTGACAGAGGACTTGAGCTCATCCTGATCGGTGTCTTGCTGCTGTTGTGTGTTTTGAGTCCGAGTTTATTTCATTGCCTGTGGCTTCAGCAGGCTCCTTTTCTCCTGCAGAAATGACCTTGTTTCTCAGCAGACACCTGCAAAGTTTGCACATTTCCCTCCTCTGTTGTGTTTCATTTTCCTCCCTTTTTTTAGTACTGCAGAAAGGCAGTATAAAAATGTCAGTTCTTTTTATGTGGCAGTAGCTTTCATTTGTTTTGGGATTTTGCTGTTTGGGGGTTATTTTTTGTGAGAAGGAGAAACACAGCTGCTATCACATGGCAGATGTGCCAGGTTTTAATAAGTCTTCATTGTCATTGGAGCAATGAAACTTCTAATTGCCAATAACCAGTGACATAACCCATATTGCTCCAACAAAAGCTCTGAGATAATATGGGCTTCTCGTTCCTGTGGGAAGGCAGGTAAATCCATGCTCTCTGCTGCAGGCACTGAGAGCACCAGTGTTGGCTGGGTGTTGCTCTGGAGTTTTTGCACCTTTCCTCTCACAGTCTTGCCCTCAGTGGTTTTGTTTGTGTCTCTGCAGGATGGATGACATTCAGCTTTGTAAAGAAATCAGCCGGCTGAAACAGGAGCTTCAAAAACTCATCGCCCTTCCAGGTAAGGCTTTGTACAGCTGCAGAGAGCTGCGCCTTGCCGCTGCAGTCAGCAGAAAGGTTTCCATTAAATAAAAGAAGCTCTTGCACAGCTCCCACCCTGGGATGCCCCCAGAGACATCGCTGCTGCAGGCAGTGCGTGGGTGTCCAGAAATGTGGCTCCTCGTGTCTGACCTGAGATCTTTCTTGAGAGCTTTGCTGCTTGTAGTACTGCCAGGGAGTCCTTGTACAGGCCTGGGCTGAAGGGCAGAGGAAACAGAAAAGGAGAAAAAACATGAGTCCTTGAGGAAGAGCATGGGTCTGGTGTAGGAGGACAGGAATTGAGTGAGGTGGCAGTAAATGGTGACACAGTAAGACCTGCCACATACACTGAGGTCAATCCTCAAATGAGCTGAGAGGTCAAGCAGAGG
The DNA here is from genome assembly GCF_000695765.1 of Mesitornis unicolor. Lineage (NCBI taxonomy): Eukaryota > Metazoa > Chordata > Aves > Mesitornithiformes > Mesitornithidae > Mesitornis > Mesitornis unicolor. The sequence goes on along the minus strand of NW_010160753.1, from coordinate 18,945 downwards.
ACATTGTCAGACCACATGGAGGGGCCCCTTTGGAGGCAGCAGGAGGGGAGATACCTTCAAAGGCCTCAAGTACATGGAAAACAGAGAATTCTTACTGTGACCATGTCAGTGATGGGGCAGATGGCAGCAGCTGCCAGGGAAGGATTCCTGGATACAGCCAGGGTAAGATGGGTGCTGGGGGATGTCATGCCAAAAAGGGTCAGAGATGTCGCTGATTTAGGTGAATTAATCACTCAGGATGTTGAAAACAGGCAAACAGACCAGGGCAACTGATGTGAAAACTTCAGCTGGGAGAAAACGCTGCTTTTGTCTCTCCTTACCCTGACCAGTGACCCTCCATGTCCCTGTCACAGCCAGAGCCGCCCTTGACCTTTCACAGGCTAGGGAAGGCCAAACGTTCATTCGCTAAAGGATCCCCCTCAGCCAACATATACAGATGAAAGCACACACCAAACAGCTCAGAGTTTGAATGAGAATGAGCAAGGCTTCCCTACCAGCTGTGTCCACCACTGTTCACAAGGCTATGCCTCCTCCTAGGACATCTTCATTCCACCTCCAGTAAGGACTTTATGTACTCAAGGTTATCTCAAAGCCAAGGGTGGCAAGAAACCTTTCTAATGCCACAGTTTCTCTGTGCTGCATGTGTTTGTGAATCATCAGCATGCAGTCAAAGCCCTACTGCTGCTTGATATGCTGGTCCTGATCAGTTTAATATAACCCAGCTGCATCCAGAGGGAGGTGCAGACAGGGAGGGGAGGACTCGGCCATAAAAATGGGAGCTGCTTGCCAAATGTAAACTTGAATCTCATGTGGGCTTTTAACTTAAACACTTCCTAGTTCATAAAACAAGACTTGACCTAAACGATGGCTCAAGACCAGAGATAAACTTAGCCTTTTCTGAAGCTTAAGAAATGCGTCTGGCTTTCCTTCATCTGCTTAGATATTTCATTTTGATTCCCAGGTTCATTCATCTCATTTCATTCCCAGATTCAGTTGAAAGCAGAAATGCTGTTTGCACCAGGGATGCTCTTTTTGTCTTCTTTATAACTTGGCTCAAATCAGGCTGTGCTGGAAAAATCCTGCAAATCGTTGGTCTTGTGAGACTATAGCAGCAGATCATTCGTAAAAATGAGCATTGAACTTTGATTCAGATAAAGATTCAAACACGTCAGTGCTTACTCAGAGCTCACCCAGACCTGTGGCTTGAAATCTTGCCAGACCAAGGTGCCTTTAATAATTCAGACGGATATTGTGGTCATGATGGACTCTGACATCAGCAAGACAGAAAAGATTTGTTAATTAACTCCAAATAGCTGATGTTTTTGCATGCAGCCTGATGTTTCCGATTTGCATGGCATCCAGATGATGCTATAAAGTGCTGCTATTCCCACCAGGCAGGTGGGAACTGCTGCACAGAGACAGCACCCATGGCCAGGCAGCTTTGCATTAACTCTTCATGATAGCAGACCAGCAGCGGTGGCCCAGACCTCAGTCTAGATCAGCTTTCTCTGCCAGGAAGCTCGAGTTCACTCCCTGCACAAGACCACAATTGAAGGAACCTTTGTTTGCTGGGGATGTTTCTAACAACGTGATGATTATGAAAAGTTCTTCCTACTCAGACCCCTGCAGCAGCACCTCCGATCAATATACAGCAGGCTTCAGACTACAAATCAATACATAGTTTAGGTAACTGCTGAGACCCAGCCTATGGGGTTTGCTCCATACTGTGAATTTCACTGCATTTTTATTTAGCTGAAGGAAGACTGGAGATTGATCCATCCTGTGCTGGATTGATTTTGGAGCTGGCTGCTGAATTCAGAAATGGTATTAAGCAGCTACAGCACAGATGGTCATAGTGTCTACCTAAGGTAGCTCTCTGTTTATATTTAACACTCTTTAGCTCTATCTCTATCATCTTCACAAATCCCACTTACCATTATGTACCTATTTATATAGGACATGACTTCATAGTGATGTCAGAGTTTTCAGGTCTTCACCAACTCCCTGCCCAAAGATACATGCCACAAGTGGGTCCCATGGTGCTCAGGGTAGGTCAGTCTGGGGGTTCAGGTGACAACCAAGGCTAACACATTTGAAACAGCTTGGTAGACACTAGTGGTCATCCCCGTCACTGGGGTGGGAGTGGGGCTGACAGTGCTTTGAAAGGTCAGAGGGATCTCTGAGGTGATGAGATCACGGGGACCGTGTTCAGCAAGGGAATAAGGCTACAAAAACCAGTGGATCATACTGGTTTTCATGTCTCTGTATGTATGGGATAAATGGTGGTGTGAGGCATTCCCAAGGCACCTGGGCATTGTTGATAATTCTCTACACACCTGAATCCCTGGCTGGTTCCTCAGACACATGGAGGACATGACTGAGGGGATCTCTGGACCCCTACCCAGCTCAAGGCCAAGCTGAGACTGGTTGGGTGTGCTGGCATGGGAAATGCAGGAAATCCTAACTGAAGGATGATGTCCAAATCTGACATTTCTGAGCGTGTTGAGACCTGGTACCTAACCTCTTCAGCAGTGCAGAGTGAAGATCCCAGGTGAGCTATGGTCATCTTCCACCAGAGAGGTCACCTTGTCGAGGGGCTCTTCCTCTGCTCTGCAAAGCTCACAGCTGGATCTTAAAGTGCTCAGCCCTATGGAAAGTTTGGGGAGTAGCTAAGAATTCAAAGTTTGATGACACCAGACATGTCTCTTCCCAGCCAGAGTGGTTTGGGATGAAGTTGTTGCTTATTTAGCAGCCTGTATCTGGATCTAGGTGCTTACTGTGGGTTGGCTTTTACCACGACTCTCACATCTGCTCCCAAGTCTAGCAGAAGCAGAGCAAGCTTGGCCTTGGGATGGGCAGGATGGCCCCTGCTGGTGTGTTAAATGTGTTCCCTGTGCTGCAGAGAACGAGAAGTCCAACGAGGAGAAACAGAGGGAAGAGGAGCTGGTGCAGCAGATACACAAGCTGGTGGAAACGCGAGATTTCCTGGTGGACGATGTGGAGTTTGAGAGGCTCAGGTAGCTGGGTGCTATTTATTCCTTGTGCTGAGGACAGTGCAGTCTGTCCTCTGATCTGTATCATGCCTTGGAAGATGGTCCTGAAGGCCTTGCTGCTCCTTTCCTGAGTGCTAACTGATCTCTTTGTCACAGGGAAAGGGAAGAAGACAAGGAAATGGCAGAGTTCCTGCAAAGTAAACTCTCCAAAAGCTACCTCCAGAAAGCAAGTAGGTGGTTGATTAGTTTTATTCCTTGCACTGAGACTCCCTCGCAGTCTCTCCCCTTTCCTAAGCACCCTGTACTCAAAATTTTGTTGCTTTGCATGGGGATAGCTAACCTGGAGGCCATCTGTTGCTGGAGGAGGGTGCGGGGAAATGGCAACTGGGGGGTTGCTGGTCCTTGAGATCACATTGTGGAAACATCTCAAATTGATATAGATGTTGTACGCTCATTTCCCTCCTGGCATTTCCCAGTCAGCATGTCCTATGAGGATGGAGACAGGTAGGTGTCCTTTTATGGCTGGTGTAGTTCATCTGACCCTTTCCAACCAGCTCCTTCCATTTCATCACACCATTAGCTAAGGTCACAAGTTGTGGTATCCCTCCAGTACTCCTCATGGCCTCTGGTGGCTACCCTCTTCCCTGTACCCCCATCACTGCTGGAGGAACCTCCCCAGTGCAGTGGGAGGCATTTCCAGCCCAAGGTCCCTATGGCTGTGCCTGTAGCACACATGGTTGATCTGGTTCATGGATGCAGGAGCTCATACCCAGCTGTGGGTCTGAAGAGGGTCAGGATCTTAGTCCTGAAAGAAGGTCTAAGAAGAAGCGATGGGCCTGCGCTGTTGTCACCAGGCAGATACTGATTCCTTTTTCTGTAGCTCCTGTCAAAGAGAAGAAAATGACTTCCAGGGGGCAGCAAACCTCCGCACCATACATGACCAAAACGGGCCTCACCCTGCTGAAAGAGTGCTGCGGCTTCACCTGCTCCATCATGTAGGCCAGTTCCCAGCTCCTCTGCACGGGACATGACCACGGTAGTGTACACATCCCGGGCAAGAGGGGCTTCCTTGGGGTGCTGAAACAGCCAGGTGCCTGTGTGGGGTGGGTGAGTGCTGATGTCTGGGACATACACGGCTCCTGGTGCTGCAGGCATGGGGCATTAGGGACCACTGGGCTGCAGCCCTGCTCTGGAGGCTACCATCAGGGGAAAGTGCTGGAGCCCCACCAAGAGAGGGTCTGGAAGGGAAGCAGCTGTGGTCATGGCTGGGGGGAGGATGAGGAGATAGAAGGGGAAGAGAGATGGAGGGCAGGGAGGAGCAGGGCCAGGTGCATAGCAGGCACCAAGGTATCTCTTTGTGGGGATGTGCGGGAGAGGGTTGTCAGTCACATATACCACTGTGAACCTCTGTGAACCTGGTGCTCATGGAGTTACACTACCAATGCCTTTGTCTTCCTGTAGCATCTGCTTTGAAAACCTAAGAAGCCATCAGGCCGTTCTGTCCTTGAGGGTCCTCACCTGCCTTCTTGCTGACCCTCCTGCCTGCTCCTTTCCAGTGGGTTGCAGTTAAATCACTGGCATTTGCTGACAGCCAGATGTGCCCAGCTGTAAAGTGCTGTGCTCATCATTTTTAAAGCAGAGTTTACATGGGGCCATGCTGTGTTTGCTGTGCAAGACCGTGCTCTGGCTGCTGAGGGGCAACCAGACAAGTCACCACCCTTTTGCAAGTGGTTCAGGACATAAGCCCATTCCAACCAGTGTCACTTTCTAGAAGTCTCAGGGAGTGGCAGACCCATAGAGAGGTGCTTCTTGCCAGTGCAGCCTGGTGTGGATTCCCCACCTTATCCCAGAAGGCTGAAGTGACCAGGGACACAGGTGGGTGTTTGGATCCCCCCTGGATCAGCTTTGCCTGGCTCAAGCTGCCTCCCTACTCTTGTGGCTGTGCATGACACTGTACCACAGCAAACACTGCCAAAATTGGTGTCTGTGGAGTGCAGACAAGTCAAGCAAGGCCTAAACAGCTTGGTATGGGATGGAGCAAAGGCTGGACTGATAATAGTTGATGATATGAGCTCACTCATGCCAGAGTGTGATGAGGACACAGGTGAAGCAAGTCACATCTGAGATGAAGTTATGTCTATCAGGATGTGCTTTAATACAGTTGAAGTGAAATTCTGGGCTCCAGCACCACAAATCTGAGCCCAGACCTTCCAGCTCATCACAGAGCAGCAGCAAGGAAGTGAAACCACCCACCCACTGAGCTCCCACCTTCCTCCATGCCTGGAATTCACCCATTAGGTGATGAGCATGGCCAAAGCGGGATGCTAGGTCCCAGCTGACAGCATGTGTGACGAGCACTGTGTAAGAGGAAGACGATGGAAATGGAGGTCCAGTGGATTGTGGTCTCTGTGGGAGGATACATCTCATCCTCAGTACTGCTGGACACAATTGTGCAGGTGGCCTGATGCCCAAGGCTTAGTCTCGTTGGCATTAGGCACTCTATAAAGCAGGGTTGGCTCTCTAGCCATTGGAGGAGGGAGGCAACAAGGGAGGTATCTGTGGTTGCAACCAATTGTTTCCTATCTCTCGCCTTTCCTCCCCAGGTCTCCAGTCAGAGTCCACAGTCTGCACTCTTCCGAGAGTTTCAACTTCCCATCATTGTTCATGCTTCCCACTGCAGCACCTCCACTGAAGAGACTTCCCAAGCGGCTGGTGCAAGCTTGAATGAAGGCATGTGTCCTTGATGTCCTTGGTGTCACGTCAACAGTCGTCTCCTCCATGACATCAACAAACACCAGATTCTACCTGAGCTCAGCTTGGAAGAGGTGTCTGCAGCAGCAACAAGTCCATGACAGAGAGGCTGGTGCAGTCCTTCACCTGGACAGAGTGGTAAAAAAGGCACTGGGAGCTAATGTTTGGAGAACGTTGTGCTCCACCATCCAAGACATGCTGTGGCCACAGATGATTTTTCATCCTTAGCTTTGTACCACCTTGTGAGTCCTTGTGGGATGATTCCTGAGGACTCTCAGTGGAGAATGTTTCTGGTCTGGGTGTCATTGTGTTTACGTCTGTCTTATTGCAAGGTGCTCTGCGGCACTGGGTAGAGCTGAGCAAGGCATGAAGGGCAGTCCCCAGGGCCAGCTGAATGAAGGGCTAATTCTTGCGAAGCTATCACCTGACCACAGACCTGGTGTGTTGAACTACGGGCAGATGAGTTGCTTCTCCCACCTCACTATTACTGGATTTGGTTTTCGGCAACAAGAAAAATGAGAAAATTTAAGCAGAAGAGAAAAGGAGAAAAAATCAGAACAACAGGGCACCATGCAGAAGGAAATAAAACCCAAACAGGAGTCTGGAAAAGTGGCAGGGAAAGGTGGAGACATCAGGCGAGAGACACTCACTGCCAAGAGGGCATTCAGTTCTGCTCCCCAGTGCCCCAGCCAGCACCTCTGAGCTTGGCACCATGTGCTGGACATAAAGTGCTGTGTAAAAGACTCATGGCTCCCTGAGGTCACCCAGTGTCTCAGATCCTGTTGTCCCTTTGAAGCATCCATCTGTGTTGAGATGGCACTGCCAGAGCTTCCCACCGCAGCAGGACAGGGACTCTCCTTCTCACTGGGTGTGAAGGCCTCTCACATCTCCTGCCCTGCACTTCTGCCCTGTAGGCTGCTATGGCTTTACTGGGTGTCCTGAGGTGGCTTCCCATGTGGGTGACTGCCCAAGAGCTCTAGTTGCCCTCTGGCCAAAATGCTGATTCCTCCAGCTCAGTCCTGCTGCATCTTGCTGTAAGGGTTTTGAGATGATGTTCCTGCCTGGGTCACTGGCCAGCACGCCCATGCCAGTGGAATGGTCACAAACCATCTGGCTCTTTCCATTGCATCTGATAGCACATTCGTCTTTATAAAACACAATGCACATGGAATCCTTCCTAGTGCAATGCCAATAAGCAGGTCCAAGTTGCTCCTGCATTTCTTTATCAGCACTGCCAGAAAACCCCGTGTGTGTGAACCTTTGCAAAGGGGTTTCCACACATTTGTCCTTCCTGAGCAATCTTCTTCCACTATGGATCTTACCAGCAGCCAGAAAAGTCCACAAACTGAGCTAGTTTCTCTGCACACTCACAGACCAGGGTGCAGGGCCCGAATGAGCCAACATGGCACCAGCAAACTTGACCCCACTTTGGCTCATGTCACCTCTGAGTTGACTTCAGTGGTTTCAGTCTGAAGCCTACTTACATTTTGTGCTGCTTGTTGTTAATGACCTACAGCATCCTGCCAGCACCACCTGCCAGTTCCTGGTGCTCTCCTCACTTGAGGGAGGCTTCAGTGTGGGCTGTAGATCACAGGGGCAAATTAAGTCCTCTCTGCTTTGCTAACCCTGTGTAATGGAGTGAGGTGCAGTACACAGTGGGGTTGTTGTCCAAGCAGAGATGACAGGCCATCATCAGTAGCATCCATCCTGGAGTTGATGGGACAGATTGGGCCACTCACTCCCTGCTCTTGCAGAAACTGTCCAGTGGCTGCTTTGCTTGGTCACTCTGTGGTCACGCATGTGTTGCAATATTGGTGTTTGCACATAGACCAAAGGCTCAAGACTTAGAAGGCCACCCTCAGTGCCTCTACCCTCCGCAGGGTCTTCTTGGAATGGGTGAGTAACTGAGCCAGTTTTGTTGGTGGGACTGAGAGGGAGCCAAAGGCAAGGAAGAGCCATTGATTCAAAACTTGCTCCCCAAATTCATCCCTACCTCTGCCCCACAAGGCCCCGAGACCCAGACATCAGCTGAGCAGTGCTTGGGTAGGCAGGGAGGATGTCCGGGGGAGATGGGCAAGGTCCTGGCCTCTTGTGTTCTGTGTTTGCTGGCTGTGTTTGTGTGTCTGGTCATGGAGAAGGAGACAGTCTGCCATCCTGGGCGTACCATACTGTTTGGCCTGCATTTAAACTAATGGCAAAGGTGTGCAACACACAGGAGTGACACTGATTCATGTGCATTGATTTCAACCCAAACAAATAAATGTCTGTTGAAAGCTTCATTTGTAGATATTTTCCCTGCCTGAGACCTTTGCAGAGAGATGTCTCAGGCTGTGTCACAGCAGGGTGTTTGAAGTGGAACAGAAACAAGATCCTAAAAAGGCTGGGTTTTGGAGCTCCCTGGGATTGCAGGAGCATGAAGAAGCTCCTGCTGCAGCAGTAGAATATCCAACCCTTCCATTTCTGGCTGTTGGTCTAACATTTTACTTTTGGGCCAGGCTGAAAAATTAGTTGAAATGCAGGAAACTGCCTCCCTGGTTTAATCGTTAATACTCAGAACCCTGAACACTTCTGATGTATTTTTTCACTGATACCAGCCTTCTGTCCTCACTAAGCCTCAATTATACCATTGATAGGGGGGTGTGGCACATCAAATGTCTTTTATATATGGCACTGAAGGAAGTCTGGCTGCACCGTCTCTTCTCTTGGCCCCTCAATTCTCCCCGTCCTGTATCCCACCTCACAAGGTGCTCTCAGGAGGAGGAGCGGGACTGGCAAACCTGCAAACCATAGGGTCTTGTGGGTTTGGGAGTTGGCTGTCTTTGATATGGGTAATTAAAGAACATATGAGAAGTGCCTCATGGTGGACATGCTGGAGAGGACAAGGAGGTGGGAGATAGGCCAGGTAGGAGCAGAGAGGCAGGAGACTGTGCTTTGCTGGGTCAGTTGTGTAGGACCAGAGAAGCTCACAGTCACTCACAGATGCGACGTGGTTCTCTGCCAGTGACAGCTAAGAGGGGACCAGGCAGCTCTGGCACGGCATCCTCTCTTGGATCGTGTAGCTGGAAACTGCATGCACAGAAAGGATGCTGTAATTTGGGTTTAATGACTTCCATGTCTTTGCCACCTGGCACCTGATGGTGCTTGGCATGCCAAGTCCCAGATAAGTGCTAATCATGGGGTTAACAAGCCAGCAATGTCTTCTGAAGTCACTGCTGAGGACAGTGGTCAGTTCCTCCAGTGGGAATCCCACCATTGGTGCTGGGACAGAGCTGCCCCACGGAGCATAGCACAGCAGTGAGTACCTCATTGCTCGCTCATGCCCATACTGATGGAATAACAGGCTGCTCCAGAGGAAATGTTGACAGAGTCCAGATAAAACCAATAACAACATCTCAATGTGCTGGGGATTTTCCACCAACAAGAGGCAAAACAGACTGCAGATTTAGCCAACACTTTAATAATCTCTTCTCTGTGCCAAGGGAAAATCTTAGAAAAAAACCCACACCCAAACCCAAAAAACACAATGCAAACAAAACTAAACCCTGCAATTCCCCAAGGAGAAGGCAGACTATTAACTAAAAAACTTGTTTATTCTATAAAGCATCACAGAACTGAAACTCTGGTATCTGATTAGGTAATTTTAGTTTTTGTTTCCATATCCCACTTTACCGTGAGACGTTAGTTTCATTTTGCCTGAGAAAGTGAGTAGATCTGGCAGCGACCTGTATCTTTGTGATGCTCGGGCAGTGGGTCCTGCCATCTCCTCTGCTGGTGCTGAATTCCATGAGCCAGCAGGATAGCTCCAGCAGGCAGGAGAAGGGGAGCACAGCGGATGGTCTGGGAAACCCTGGCAACCTTCATAGTCCTCTCTCTGGAGCAGGACCAGCACAGCTCCAGCTTGGCATCTTCTAGCATCTCATAAGTGATGAGAGCAGAATTTGTCTTTCTGCTAGGCTGCAGATGCCTTGGCTGGCTTTGTTTTAGCTTAGATGAGAGGGTTTCCTTCATTTCCAGCTCCCCACGGAAAGAGTAGA
>NW_010160753.1:0-9148 GCF_000695765.1 Mesitornis unicolor | reverse complement strand
CCAGCCAGTGCCTGTCCCCTACACCCCTATAGCCCCTGGTTCCCCTTCCAGGCAAGCCTGAGCCAGGAGCCCTTCACCTCAGTCATGACAGTGTCAGTGCACACTTGGGGTTCCATCCTGTCCCCTTTACCCTGCCATCTCTTGCCAAGGCTTCTTGAAGAGGCATCTTTACGAACTCCTAATCGTGTGAGGAGAGGTGAGGAATCCAGGTTATTTAGACATCTTGTAGCCATCCAGGGCATGTCCTGTGCTCCATAAGCTGGCTAGAGCCTCTCCAGCAGACCCATATGTACGACACTGAATCTTCTGGGCTGGAAAGCTAAAAGGTGCTATTGTGGTGCTCACATCTCTCTGAGTGTGCTGTTGGCTATGAAGACCACAAGGCATGGCTCAAACAGGCAGCAAATCTCCTCAGGAGCAGTCAGGGAAATACCTTCTTGTCATACCTTCCCACCTGGGACAAGGCCAGAGACAGCATCTCTTCTGCGTCACCCCCTCTGTCCTTCCAGCAACTTGGTTGGGTCTGATCCAGGCTGGTGTCAGGCACAGCTTTGTCCCACCACCCTGCTAATGACAAAGACATCAGGGCATAACTCCCTTTACCTGATGTGCCCACAGGTAGAAATCCCTATGCTCCTGGTTTCTCCCTCCACTGGCTTGTCTGCAACCCCTGTGGTGGACAGCCTGACATGCTCTCTTTGAAAGAGCTTGCTCAGGAGGTCAGTGGTGCATCTAAGGAGCAATACCATCTGTCCAGCTCTATAGAGGAAGAAGAGGTAGTTGCAATGACTCTCAGCAACTTGGGACTTGAGTATGGCTTACTCAAGGGCTTTGCATTTGCAGGGGGAGATTTGCTATCTTTGTTCTGCTGGTGAGGCATGAATGGCACATATGAAAAGGCAAAAATCTGCCCTCAAATTTCAATTGTTGGTCTCTGACTTTCTGAAACTAGGCATTTCACTGTGTGGGGGCATGGATAGGGCCAAAGAACCGAGCAGTTCCAGTAAATGATGCTGCACAGCAGCATCCACATGCGTTGTGGCTTCATGTTCAGGATGGTGAAGGCTGCTGGGGCTGACCAGGAGCAGACAGGACATTGGGACCAGTCCGTAGCACAGGTCTCCAGCCTGGTCTTTGAGAGATGCTCTAAGGGACATGCTGAATGTGCAGTACCAGCTGACATATGGAAACTGCCAGGCCCAGTCTGCTGAATGAAAGGAAAAAAGTACATCAAAACAGACCAGAAAGTGCCTGGTTGGACCAGTATGTCTCATTGTCTTTCTGTCTGTGCTGAAGATTCCTCAGAAGAGCTCAGCTCAGACATCCTGAGAAGAGACTAGTCTCTGAACTCGCCAGCACTCAGTGTCCAAAGAACTCTAGGAAGCTGGCCCATCAGTCTGTCCTCTCCATAAGCCCATCCTGGAGACAGCTGTGCCTTCAGACCATCCCTGGTCAGAGTGAAAGCCTCAGAGCTGCAGTGCCCTGTCTTCCTCAGCGGCTGGGCAGAGCTGCTCCTCTTCCATCAGCTCCCATCAGCTGCCACCAGTGAGATGCACCAAAGGGAGTGAGGGGGTGCCCGTGGGTGGAAGGAGAGGGGACAGCTGAGTCACCTCTCAGGATGGGTGTAAATGCTCCTGGTCCCTTTTGATATGTCACTGCTGAGATGAGATGCAAGGGCACAAACGCACAACATCGTCTCTGCTCCGATGAGTCATGAGCTGACTTTTCCAGGGCAGGCAGCAGCTCTCGGTATCATCACCAGTGCCTCTATCAGAAATTTACCAACCTTTGGGACCCCTGAGAGCCTCAGAAATGTTCACTCTCTCCTGTTTGTTTTTTTCCTCTCATCTGCTGCTGTGTATTTGGTCTCACAGAAGAGCAGGGAAGGCAAACATCCGAGGATGCTGCTGACTGTGGAGTGAAGGGCCTCAGATCTAGCCCTGGCACCCATGAGGCCCAGTCCAGGCCTGAGCACTGGATCACTCCATGCCAAAAAAAAAAGAAATATATTTGCTTCCCATTGAGAAATTGATTTTCACTGCCCCGAAGTGCTCTGCACCACCGGTCTCTCAAGGCCACGTCCACAGTCCCAGTCATGGTGGAGAGCACAGCTAGGCCAAAGGTGTCTTCTTGCTGGGGAAGGTGGCCTAGGCATGGCAGCAGGAAATGTATGTCTTTTGGGATTTGTGGGAAGTTCTTCCCCTGCAAGGAATCACTGGAGACCCACAGCCCCCATGTAAAGTCTTTACCAAAGGCAAGGGAAAGCCTTCCATTTACCCCACTGAGCATCACCCCACAACTATCAGCTCCTATCCCTAAGCCATGGTCCACTATGTTGATGTGGTGACTAAATGCTCTCTCCTTCTGGATGGGCAATGGGTAAGAAACCAACCTCTTCTCAACTCTGTCATTCACTCCCTGGGTGACCCTGGGTTCCTCTATGCTGCTTCTGCTCCCAGACTGGGCATCTCTTTCTTCCTTGCACCCTGTGGTCCTTGGAGCAAAGGTTGTGTATGCATACACCAAGCAGAGCAGAGCCCAGACCACAGTGCCCATTTCATGGTGGCTTCAATAGGACATTGATCTGAGCTCCTGCCATAAGAAGCAGTATGGCTCTTGGCAAATGTCACCACCGTGGGGCTCTCTGTGCACCCATGGGCTCTGTGACCCTTCCCACCTGCCAGGAGTCTGGCTGCCAGTGCTCAAGGCCAGCTCTGATGTGGGACAGCCATGTAACTTGGGATCAGACTGCTGGAAAAAGCTAAGGCATAAGGAGCTATGTGGAGCCTTTGCTGGAGCTTCTTGTGTTGTGCTCAGGAGGTGCATTCATGCTGAGGTCCTTGCCTTGGGTCCTTGCCTTGCAGGTAAGTCTACGCCCAGCCTTGTACCTGGCTGATTCTGGCCTTGCCTTGCTGACTTGACTTTCTGACTCAACCTTGGTCCTGCCTCATCACTGCAGACTGGTGTGGGAGTTCCTGGACCCAGCCATGAACCTCTCTGCTCTTGCTTGCATGCCACAGGGCTGCGTTCTGTCAGTAAGAATGTCCTCCTGCCTGCTTTGCTGTCACCTTGGCTCCTTCCCTGGAGGAGCAGCCCACTCTTGCTCCTCCCTGACAGTGATTATCCCTGCTTTACAGAATGAACATAATATAATCATTAAAGTGTAGGCACATGGTGGCTGCATAAAGTTGTAACAGCTTTTACTTTTTCTTGCCAGCTGAGATGCAAACTGCCACTCGCCTCCCACCACTCTGGGGATCTGTTCAGAAGAACACAGGGCATGTCATGGCCCACACTGCGTTTGCACGTCAAGGCTTCAGAAAGAAATGAGCTCTTCTTCCACACACAGCAGATGAGAAACAGCCACTGCCCTTGCGTCTGCCATGGAGACTTTCGTGGTAGTGTTTTCTTCTGCATTGGCATCATGTTGAGGGCATTTTCTGCTCATGGATGGCCACTCGCTAAGTTTCAATGGTCCAATGTGGGTCTGAGTTCAAGAGGCTTGAGGGAAACTGGGCTTCCAGGATGAGTTCTTGGTGAGCCCTGACCTCAGATCCCGTGTTTTTAATTGAGTTTATTCCTGTGAATTCAAGCCTGCAGAGAAAGCAACAACAAAGACACTGAGGGAGCATCCTTTGTTCAGACCCTGTGCCAGATGTTCCTGCCCTGAACTCCTCCTTCCTCTGCTCTCCAAACCAGCAGCCAGCACCAGCCCTGATGCATCTGCTTTCTGTGCCACTCAGGAAAGCACCAATTTGGAGAAGGGAGAGGGTTAATTTGTGCCATCCTCTCTCTCGAAGGAAGGGATCAGGGGCCTGAGGTTGCTCCAGGCCCCAGTCATTATAAACATAGCCCAGCTGGACTCAGACTTCTCTGGAGTATCCATCAGCTGAATCCACTGGCTCAGGACAGGAGTAACTACTGCAGAGAAGGGGCCGAAAGCATGTGATCAAAGGTCTTATTTCTAAAAATCTGTAAGCTTACATCCTTGGGTCCTTGGTTCACTAAAAGGTCCTCCCCGTAAGACTCCAAGCCTGGCCTGAACTCCACAGCATCTCCAGACCCAGTTTTAGTCCTCTTGTTTTGTATTTGTTGTTAGCACTCACGATGAGCAGCTAAATGCTCAGTGCAGAGCTTTGGCTGGTTTGTCCTTTGCCTCTATCTGTTCCCCACACTTTCCCTAACAGCTGGAGGAGGAAGGCAAGTTTTAGTACAGAGCACATGGCTGTGCAGAGAAATCCCCATCCACAGAGGTGCTAGATGTGGTGGCGGAAAATGTCTGCAGCTCTCCCAAAGCACAGTTGTGATGTCCCTCCCAAATATCTCAGCACTTAGGTTGAGTGGGTGGTCCAAATGTGAACACCAGTACGAAGCCCTGTTTGAGACTGTATTCCTGTCCTAGCCTGCTCTCCCTATCTTGCATGCTTTACTGAGACACTGCCTCCTGAAATCAGATTCACATCTGCCAGAGAAGGCACTCCGACAGCATCTGGGGTGAAGCTGTGGGCTGGAGCTACTCTGATGTTTCTGATCTTCCCTGGAAATGAAGAGACAGCTTAAAATTGTTGTTTATTTTTAATCGTATTAAAGGACAGGAGAGAAGAGCCAAAACAGTATGGTTACTCGTGTAACGAACAGTAGAGTCTACAATATTTCTTTCCCTTCCCACTCTGCTGAGCCTTTACTGGTGGAGCAGGTCACATTGACAAATCTCCTGTAGCACCGCAGGCATAGCTGCTGGCTGGTGGTTATGCATGTCCTCTTCCACCTTCATACAGATGTCTCCATAGTGTTGGATAAACGTCTGAATCTAGAGGACGGAAGAGAGATGACAGAGCTTAGAGAGGAGTGGGAACAAGAGGCAGAACTTGTTGGCCCTTTCAGAGGGCAAATTTCACCAACCAAACTGAGCGGGAGGAGAAGGCATTTGCCTTGCTGGATCTGCTCTACCAGCATGGGCTTTTGTGGGTGAGTCAGAGTTCAGGGCAAGGACAAATGAAAGCAAACCTTGGCCGTGGGTTGATCTGCATCACCTGCATCCCCTGTCCCAGTCTCCCCACTCCTGTCCCCATGGGGACCCACACCCTGCTCTGCCTCCTCGGATGAGACGGTTTTGCCTGATGTCCTCTGCTCATTCCCCAAAAGAGAGCCCAGGTGAAAAGGAGGGCACATTGTTTTCTCTGGGCTCTCTCCCCTCTTTGGGCAGCGGAGGGTCCCTCCTCCTCCTCTTTCTGGGCAGGGAGAAAGGGTCTCCTTGGCCTTACCATGTCCAGCTGTCTGTCGCTATCATCCACCAGCACCTCTGGTTTTGCTTTCAGCTGTGCACACACAGACTGGAAGAGGTTGAAGATGGCCATCCTGATGGTTCCCAGCTCCAGAATTTTCTTGGCACTCATGTTCTGAATGTCAGCCCAGCGAGTCTCCTGAGGAGAGGAGACATGCCCAGTAAAGTTGCTGCTTCAGCACTGAAGAACCTTGCTTGGAGACCCCCACTTCCACACTCATCTGTTTTGCTAGGAAGAACCTGTCCTTGCCCAGGGCTGTGCTGGCGGTGGTTCAGCTTGGTGTAGTGGAAGCAGATCCAGAAACCACCACAGCAGCTCCTTGCCTCGGGAACTCCCCCATCTCCCTGCCAGTTCCTGTGGTCCTCTGGTGGGTCCTCCTTGCAGGCCCCATTTGCACTCCCCACAGCAGGGCCAGCTGATACCTTGGGAGCAGCACATCCCATAGCCACCCTTACAGACTGGTGCTTTCCTGCTTTGCCTGATGGGACCCAGCTCCTGAAGCCTGGAGTATCCAGTAAGGAAATTTGGCAAGGCCCCCTCAGAATGATGCACAGGGAGAGGAGGCCTGCAGACATGAGGATATTTCTGCACTCTGAGCACTGGTTACACATTGATGTGCCTCAGTACAGCCCAGTTTACCACTGCTCTGGTCATTTTGGGACTGGTAAGGAGGGAGGAGAAGGGGCGAGCCCTGGTGGGCCGATGCTGAGCAAGGGATGAAAACAAATAATAAAAACCAGCAAAACTAACTCTACTCGAAGGCCTGAGCCATGAACAGCGGAGACCATGAGACATGCCACATTGAAGCCCCATCACAGGGATGCTGCTGCAAGGAATGGTGAATGGAAATGAGTATGACCAGGCTAGACAAACCCAGTAGACACATGGTGGAGTATGCTTGGGTTTTGCGCCAAGGCAGATGGCCCCGAAGTCTGGTTAGCTGATCTCTTGACTACGAGCTCAAGCAAGAAGTGAAAGGTCACAATGGCTTTGTGAAGGCCTTGTTTTAACCCCTGTTCCAGACCTGGTCTGTCATTCTGCATTCTATAACCCCTTGGAGGGACAAAATTAGGCAACTGCTCCAATCACAAGGACTGCTACTAGGCCTTGCTGTGACCCCATGGCTTGTGGATGAGCCATCTCATAGTCTTGCCACAGCCAGGTCTTGCAGATCTTCCCCTGCCCACCTCACATCTCCTCACCCAGAGAAGGACGTCACTTTGAGCCTGCTCAAAACGTTGTTGGAGCTGCACCAGCTCATTTTTGTACTGCAGGATCTCAGCTTCTTTCTCTGCCTTGTACTGGTCCAGGTACACCTTGGCTTGTTCAGAGCTCTCCTGGTGCTGCTGTTGTGTCTGCAGCAGCTCCTCATGCATGATCGCCAGCATCTCATAGCGCTGGAGGACTGCCTGGATGCAGCAAAAGGGGTCCTGGAGTTAGTAATCCCCCTGCCCTCCCGTCATCACGATTGCAAGTCTTATGCTGTTTGGCAACATCTCCTGACCAAGGATTGCTCTCAGCTGAAATATCTTTCCTTCTTGATGGGCCCATTGATGCAGTTGGTTTGTGAGCCTCATCACATCCCCTGTATGCTGACATCTCACTGTGCCAGCCCCCAGGCTGTCACTGCCATAAGCAAGGGTAGCTATTGCACCTCTTCCCCAGGTGAGCAGTGCTCTGATAAAACACGAAGCACAACTACAACTGCCAGCATCGAGACACCTAGATGTGGGAGGGGGGCAGCTAGGACTGCAGGGGTCTGAGCAATGCACAATGATGCCTGAGTATCCTTGAGAGAGGGCACAGCTTTTCTTGACAATTGCCTGGGTTCCCATTCCTGGGCAGCTTTTCCTTTCTCCCAAACAATCAATGTGATATGAAACAGTGACACAAATGGGTCCCCTTGCCCCTCAGCCCAGTGCTTTTCCCCCTTCTAACAGTTTTTTTTGTTGTTGTTTTCTGAAGCCTTTGCCTCCTTTTCTTGCTCTCCTCCCCTAGCTCTGGTCTCCTTGGCTCACCCTGGTTGCAGAGAACTTCTTCGCATCCTATCCAAGGTCTCTGGCTTTGACCAAGTGTTATCATTTCCCTGGACCTGTCTTATCTCCTCTAAGTTTAGCACCCACATAAAGCCCTCCTCCAGGCCATGATTGGTCTCTCTCATGTTCAAACTCACCTGTGAGATCCTCACCGCATCCTCCATATATTTATTGAAGATGGAGTACTTCTGCACTCTGCTGCAGAGTTTCTGGTACTCATTTCTCAGGGCTTCCAGTTCCCTCTTAGCTCTCAAAAGCTCAGTCTCCTTTTGCATCCTAATCTCTCTGTCTTCACTGGCTTTCTTCAGAGCTTGGAGTTGCATAATCTCATTTTCCTGTTGATGTTTCCCAACACACACACATGTGCACATACACATTGGGGCGGGGAAGAAGGCAAAGGAAGATGGAGCTAGGTCACTTGTCAGCACTGGTAGGAGACACCTTCATGGAGGAGAGACCAGTACTGGAGCACCCCTGGGAATATTTTCACTCCCTGTTTGACAGGGCCATCCCTCTTGCATTGACCCTTTGGTCTTGGAGACAGGCACCTAGCACAGCAATCTGATTTTCAGACCTGCTGGTATCTGTCCCTGGAAGATACCTGGGTGTCAACAGTGGGGACAGGCTGAGACCCTTCTGGGAAGGTGCTTGGGGCCCTCAGGAGATGACACTGGTACAGGACAAGCTCTCTCCCACTCAAGTCCTATGTGGGCTTTCCACATCTGTGGTACAAATCCCCATGCCCTGCCAGTCCTGTTCGTCACACCTCCAGGCCCAAGGGAGGCCTGGACAGAGGTGTTGGCCCAAGACTGTCTCCCCGAGAGAGGGGAGGAGGTGGTGGTGTGTCAGCCAAGCTGACGGGGGCAGGTGTACCTTTAAACTGTTCCCAGATTCCTCCATGTAGGCTTTCAGCTGAGCATCCCTGGTGTGGAGATCCCTCCACCGGCTGTTTATGACTTCCATCTTCTCTCTGAAGGCCTGGCAGCACCAGAGTGAGTGTGACATGGCTGCCCACCCCTGGAGCCAGTCGCCCACCCCTGGAGCCTGTCACCCACCCACTGCTGCCTTCCAAAAAACAACAAGCTCTCTTACTCATGCCTCAGCACCCTCCCACCTTTCTCACCTCTTTCTTCTCCTCCAGAGCCTTTTGCAACACTTCATTTTCTTTCTTCTTCTCCTGGAGGTGAATAAATGGAGACAAGGAGTCCTTCTCTGTCATTCTGAGACTCCTGCCACAACAGAAGTTTTCCATGAGATTACTCACTGGGTCCAGCACCTTGGCAGGGTGTGGGGTTGCTCTGTGCCTTCACCCCATCGAGGGATGGTCTCAGGTGAGGTGATGGGGCAGAGTAACCCAACACAGTCTCCAATCCCACCTGTCAGCACAGCATCCCCATTCCTGCCCAGCGGGGATCCCACTGACACAAGGGGGTGTCACAGCGGGGAACTGTCCTGGTTTAGTAGGACCACATTTTAGAGTCAGTTTTCTGTTGAGGAAAACTGCAATTTTTGTAAGGACTGCATTACTCTATTTCATGGGAACAAAGTCGATAAAAACTTTGTTATAGGTTTCAGCTAATACTGGTGTGCAGGTTGCCAGAGTGCTCAAGGTCTTCAGGTCTTGAGTTAAAGTTGAAGAGGCTGGGGGAATGGAAACCCAGGGGAGTCAACCCCAAGGTGACCCTAGACTGACCAGTTAATACTATTCCATACCATAAACATCACAATCACTATAAATTGGGAAGTTTCCTGGGGACAGCCCTTTTTCCTTCTTCTCTGTCTCTTCCTCCCCCCTACTCCCTCTTCCATGGCTGACATCTGGAGAGG
>NW_010160752.1:0-286 GCF_000695765.1 Mesitornis unicolor | reverse complement strand
GGCATGACTCGGTTGGGGGGGAGATAACGCACAGGCGATCCTCGTGAGACACCCGAAAGAAAAACAAAATAAAATTAATAAATCACTGCTCCTCAAGGTGGAGGCTCCGCGGTACGGGCGTGCTGCGGTGCGGGGCATGACTCGGTTGGGGGGGAGATAACGCACAGGCGATCCTCGTGAGACACCCGAAAGAAAAACAAAATAAAATTAATAAATCACTGCTCCTCAAGGTGGAGGCTCCGCGGTACGGGCGTGCTGCGGTGCGGAGCGATGAGCCGCATAAACC
>NW_010160751.1:0-10884 GCF_000695765.1 Mesitornis unicolor | reverse complement strand
ATCATTGATAAAGATGTTAAACAGGGCTGGCTCCAGAAATTAGCCCTGGGGAACACCGCTTGTGACTGGTGATGAACTGGATTTAGTTCCATTCACCACAACTCTCTGTACTTTGCCATCCAGCCAGCTTGTAACTCAGCAAAGTGTATGCCCACCCACTCCCATGCCCAGCCAGCTTCTCCAGGAGGATGCTGTGGGAGACGGTGCCAAAGGCCTTACTAAAGTCTTGGTAGACAACATCCACAGCCTTTCCCACGTCCACCAAGCAGGTCACCTTGTCATAAAGGAGATAAGATTAGTCAAGCAGGACATACCCTTCCTGAACCCATGCTGACTGGGTCAATGCTTCTGAGAGTTTTGGCAGCCTGAGATGTTTTAACCTATGTAAAGCAGGAAGAGAAAAGCAGAAACCTTGCTCAGAGCAGTGTGTCTGTGCATGGTAAAAATCTCACTTGGTGATGTATAGTTTGTCCTGCGAAGGGTATGGGACTGTGTTATGAATAGACAGTGGCCGACAGCACCTCTTATTGTCTTGGGTCAGCTGTAATTATCTTTCCACTTTTTACCACTGTAAAATCTGCACTGTTTGACTGAAATCATTTGTTAGTGGACACATAGTAGAATTTTTTTCCCCTGAGTGTCTCACAGACCTTTTAAACAATTTCAAGGAAGCTGTGTGCAAGAAGAGCCCATGTCTTTCCTCTTGACTTTTCTCAAATCTCATGGTAGATCTTTTTCATCTCACCAAAGCAAAAGATCTTCCAACACTGACTTTTAATCACAGAATATTAGGAGTTGGAAGGGACCTCAAAAGATCATCCAATCCAACCCCCCTGCCATACCAGGATCACCTAGACTAGGTCACACAGGAACGCATGCAGGCGGGTTTTGAATGTCTCCAGAAAAGGAGACTCCACAACCTCTGTGGGCAGCCTGGTCCAGTGCTCTATCACCCTTGCAGTAAAAAAGTTTTTCCTCATGTTCCATTGCCCCTTGTCCTATCATTGGACATCACTGAGAAGAGCCTGGCTCCTTCCTCCTGACACTTGCCCTTTAAAAATTTGTAAACATTAATGAGGTTGAAACATTAACTCTTCTTCTCCAACCTAAAGAGACCCAGCTTTCCTGCTGGTTATCAGTTTATTCTTTTTGAAGTCTTTCTGTCTCTACCTTCACCAAACCTGGAATGGCTAATCAGGATAAAGAGTAGTAACTCCTTTCTGGAAGTCTGACCTCTGTACACCATTAAGGAGATGCGCAAGAAGTGTCCCCAGAAATCTTGGGGGAGAAAGTTATTTTGGGAGTAAAAGCTTAAGACCTTCAAAGTGCAGTTCACTGATCTTCCACTAACACTTCTTAAATCAGAAAAAAACATCCAGATAAAAACAAAACACACATTAAATGAAGACATAGTGAGGTAATGTGACACTCAGCCATACCATTGCCAGTTGTGACCTCATGAAAGCTCACAAGTTGTCTGAGACTTGGCTTCATCAGTAATTGGAAAGGACATCTTTCAGGAAAATCAATATGCTGCAAAATTTTGTTTTAGTGGTTGAGTAGACGGTACTTTTCCTTTTGGAGATAAATATCATATATCTCAGCCCAGTGTTACAAATAGAATTAACTGAACACTCATACAAACGAGTGATTTTACCATGCTGTTTTATTTATGCTATTTTTTGTGGAGTCACAAGGAGAGTAGGAAACTATGCAGGAAATTATGAGTAATCATAAAATGTACATGAATCACAGAAATAATTTTTCATGAGAATCATCCAGATCATGTCATATCAGAACTACATAAATGTAACTACTTTTAAATTTAGTCACCTGTCTGTTATAAAAGATAAAAAATAGCCCCAAATGCTTACCTACTTGTAAGGGAGTGATACAGTACCACAAAACCTTCATACTTACTCTTTTATGAGAAGTTAAATGAGCACTTTAAAAATTATATATGTAGAACTGTGTGCTACTTTCCCTAGGTCATTAGTATTTCAGATGGATTAATTAAAAATCAGTTTCCTGTTGCCTGCTGAAGGCATTTTGTTGGGATTTGTGCTATTTAACAAAGATAACAGGTAAACAAAGTCTTCTAGGTCAAACAAAACATTTTTAATCTTAATATTTTGATTTATTTTAAATATTTTCAAACTTTCAAAACAAAATTAAAGAATTTACAAAGCAATAAGAGACCTAGTTGAACTAACTAATTTTGGAAATTATAAAATAACACCTTAATTTATTTTATATCCCTTTTTAGAGCTTGTCCCTAAAGGAAATATTCTGCATACAAGGCAGGAAAGCACTGAAACAGTAGACCTGTCTTTTTCATCCCAAATGAAATTGTGCAAGAAATCTTAATTTTATTGCTGCAGGCTTATATATTGGATATGTGCTAATTAAAATATTCATTGAAATGTTCAGAATTAATCATAAGTCAAATTAAAACTATGAGTTAAGCTATAGTACAATGCCACTAACTTACAACCCAAGTACTTGTTAAAAACAGGTTTTAATCTTTTATATTTCCTGTTCTAATAGAATAGTGGGCTAATCTCTTTCCAAAATGCTCCCATATTTACCCAAATGTGGTGTTTTTTTCTTAATTTTTAAATAAGTCATTAAGAGTTTTGCTGAGGAATCCACACTAGCTTCTTACACTCTAAACCATAGAGTTGTAGATCCTTTGGGTAGAGGCTGAAAGACTATTCCGTTAAAGGAGAAAATTAAAAGCATTTTCTGAAGTGTGGTATAATTAAATACCATTATGTTACTTCACTTCTTTAAAAACAAGAAGTTATTCCCTTAACAAGAGACTCAGGATTTCATGAAATAAACTACCTACTTTCGAATTAAAGTGGCTTAGTTCTGAACAGTAACTAGCAAAAATAACGGAAGTCAGGATTAAGGCAAAGTCACCCTTTGCACCAAGTTCTTGTCTTACTTCTTCAACCTTTTTCTTCTTGATATTGATTTAAAATCAAGCATACCATATGTATAGTATGAAGCCAGTCATATCATGCTTTCAGTCAGGTGCACTATCCACACATACTTCTCGTAAGGATTTACATATTGGTAAAGATGATGTAGGACTGATTATTTGTAGAGCAGAACAAAGCATAGAGCTAAGCTTGTAAAAAACTTAACAGACAGTTTAGAGTATGTTATTCTCCTTTAGAAGTAAAAGTAGAGCAGAGTTTTATGGAATCCTAATTATTTTCATTGCATGTTGTTTGTAACGTGTATGATCAGGGTGGCAATAAAAGTTACTTTTCTTATCTGCCAAATCCTTTGTTGAATGACATTGTGGAAAGAAGTTTGTTTGTTATTTTGGCCTACCTTAAACAATATGCAAAAATTTCTCTGCTAAATATGAATAAAATATCTTTCATGCAAAACTCATGTTCAGTTCCATCAGTGTTCTCGACATGGAGTGTCACATTAGTTAACACATTTCTAAGAAAAATCTGTATTGGAATGCCAGCTCCTAAGATTTATTAGTGCTTCACAGGGAAATGAGAAATACTACCTATCTGGAAGATAAACTTGCTGTAAGTAGGTCCTCTTTGAATAATTTGTGTTTTATCAGGCTTCCTTGGTGAGCTGTAAAACAACCACAGCAAATGAACAATCCTCAGTCTGGGATATTCCCCAGGCACTAAATTGCATTGGACATTTTTCTGTCAAATTTTAACAGTAATATTTCTCCAAAAATGTCAAAAACTCTGAAAAGTACACAAGATAAAGGATTTAAATTATTTATTTTCTGCAAACCTGTCCCTCAGTACCTAGATAAAGAAATGGAGCATCTTACTAAAAAATATGAGTGTCAGTTATATCTGTGACTTGTTTTAATTTAACAAAGATTCAGTTTTCAGTGTAAAATTCAACAGAGTACAGACTATGGATCTATAAGACAGGATAATAAAAACCAAATTCTTTCAGAATAAAAATAGCTAAAGGTGATGTGATATTATGAACTTTGTCCATTCGTACTATATAATAACTTCAAGCATTATGTTAATAATTCCCTGTGCAATGCTTTGACTTGACAATGACCAACTGGATAGGGAAGGAAAAAAAGAATTATTCATTTAATGTGGGAGAATAAGAAAACTGAACTATATGCATATTCTTCCTTGAAAGGTGCAGAAATGTATTTGCTCTCACAGTAAACAGTTCAATGTCCACTATTTTGGTGGAGAGAATTAACAAAAATGTCTCTCTTAATGAAAATTGGTAGAATACTATATATTACAAAAATAAATAGGAAATGGGTCAGGGAAGGGAAAATACAATTATACCATGCTTATTGTATCTCTCTTGGACATATCCACCTAAAAGTTTTTAAAGTAGAGGAATAATCGGAGATAAAATGTATTTTTTTCTCTGTTGAAAATATTTTGCATAGTTGCTTGGAAAGAGTAGGAGTTTCTTTTTTTTAACTTAAAAACTGAAAAGCAAACAGGTTGTAGACTGAAAGGACAATGGTGGCTGAATATGTTTCTGCAGTAACACATAGGCAATAGTTTATATTAGTAATTTCTTATGCTCGTTTTTCAAAATCAGTTACAGGAAGTTATCTACTTAATCTAATTTTACCAAGATTACTTTTTTTTTACTAGTTAACTGTCAGCTAACAAATTGGTGCCTTTATTTCCCTGAGGAGCTATTTGTTGGTGTCAGATGCAAAGTATTTCCTGTGGAAGAATACCCTTTACCACTGGCATTCACTTCAGTAGTATGTTATTGCAAACATCTGGAGCTCACAAGAGAAACACTCTCTGGATTCTTTCCTAAAGCACACCAATCAGAATAGTCTGAGCAAGAGAAATGCCAGATTAAATGAGTAACCCAAACATAGAAAAGAACTAGAATACATCATAAAGAATCCAAATGTAAAAAAAAGCAGTCCTTTAACTTGCAGGCCTACAGTGGATTTATACAGGCTCTGTCTCAAAGCCCACTTCAGCTACTGCAACTAAAAAACCATTTTTCCTGCTATACACCATAAAGCAAAGGTGAACATGTACACATTCAAGGCTTTTGTTTTAGATTGGTGAATTATCTGTTGACAGACAATGAATCTCTGCCACTTCCTTCTCTATCACCTGGATTCAAATGATGTTAAAAGCCATGGTAAAAACTAAAAGAAGCCAGAAATATAAATGGGAAAGATCCATGACTCACTGATGAACATATGATTGGGGTCTGTGTGTGCCAAGCAGTCCCTTGAGGTACTGACTTTTCTCCAAGTGATGGCGTGAGAACATGCTGGTTCTGTCCTTGCCTTGCTGAACTGGGCCCATACTGTTACAAACCCAAGCACTCAAAGGCATCAGTCAGAATCTTCCAGGCTGTCAAAAAGTAATCCCATATTCCACTCTTAAATTGAGATAATTATAATTGAAAATGTGTGATCATTCCATTATTCAGTGTTCTTCATTATTATACAGTGTTATCTGTTACTAATTTGGATAGTAATACTTTTCCACTACGCTCCTTTATGTTAAACAATATTTTCTGTGAAACAATCTCCTTGCAAATTCCAACAGTTAATTTACCTGGAATCAGTCACATAATTTCTAGCGGTCTCTCAGGACCTATGACCTGTCTTTAAAATGTCAGTTGCACAGTGACATACTGTACTTTTCATCTAATGCTTCTTTGAGAAGGTGTGTCAGGTGTTTTCAAGGAAGTAATATTTTCAGTGGATATCCAAGTGTCTCATCCACTAATCATTCAGATGAAGTGGCTGTTCTTGCTTACCTCAGCTTTGAATTTGTTCTGGAGAATTTGCAAATCCCTGCAGCTGTGCCGTGAAAACTCGCAACTCTCCTCCTTCCTAGGTAAGTACTATTACTAATAGAAATCTTCAGAATCAAATGTGGCACACATTTGCTTTCTTGATAGTTACCACCAGTCCAGTTTTGGTTTCTGATTCAGAAAAAGAACTCTAGAGCCTACACACTCTGAATTGTAATCCAACTAAATTGTACAAAACCAACACAGTGATGGAGCTTGAACTTTTTCATGACCTTGAATATCTACTTTCTTTCAGAACAATGGAATCACTTCTGATCTTTTTAACAAGCATCAGGAAAAATTAGTAGCACTCAGGTCATAGCAGAAGGCAATTCTGTCTTACTCTTTTTTATTACTTTCTCTTTTTTTCTTTTTTTTTTAAACAGGATGTAATATTGCAAAAACTTAGGAGGACAATCCAGAAAAAACTTTCTTTTTCCATTCAAATACAGGCTGGTTGTTTGACAAGTCAAGCCATTAGACACTTGATTGGTAGGTAATATGTATAGAGAAAAACAGGCCAGTTCTATTTTCAGAAAAGCACCCGTAATTGTACCTGCATGTTCACATTCTTGACTTATATTAGCTCACAGCTTGACCCACAGTCTACAACCCTCCTTTAAAAAAGTGAGAGAGTTTGGTATGCATGTCTGAAAAACTGTTTTGTGACACCTCTTCAGTATCTTTTAGCCAAAAGATACAACTTCTGTCTAAGAATGTCAGATCACAAGGAGACTCTGTATCTTGATTTCCCTGTCATGCCCTCTGTTTTTATGCTAGTGTCATTCCATTCTACAGTAATTCAGTACCAGATACAGGTTAGTGGCCAAAAAGGACCTTATGTCTTATCCAGTACATATATACTTCTGTTCCTGATGTCTCAACCCATACAGTCAGTTTAAAATTACATTTCTGAATACTTATATCTAGCCAATAACTATGCCTAAATTACTTTTGGTACAGATGTCAACTACCATATTTAGTAAATTGCCATATAAATATCCTATACCAATTTTCGTTTTAGCTTTGAAAAATGCTGAATTTAATCAGCGTTGAATATTCTTGCTCTAGAAGTTCTTACACAGAATAGCTCTACTCTGAAAAGAAATCTAAAGAGTAGAGTATAAGCACAGTGAATGAAAAGAAATTCTTACATATACGTTACATTCTGAAAGGTGGAGAAAATTGTATTATTTATCTCTTGCTTTGAAATATGCATTATTTTGTATAGGAATGGCAAACCTAGACTGTTCTGGTGTCTAGAGATTAGTAAAGGAAGAACAATATGAATTTTCTTTGGCTCTTGCCATTGCTCAGGTTCTTAACATTTGAAGATACCTCACTTGTTTTGAAGTTTCTTCCACCAACCCAGATTTCCTTTAGAGATAAAATGGTAAGGATCAAAAGACTTAATATAAACATGTTCATTTGTGTCTCTCTGGTAACTTCCATTCTTTTTCTGCACTTGAAAAATAATGCATCAGAAGTGTGCCTGACAAACCCAGTAAGACCCATTTAGTATAATTTACCTTTGTATGCAGGTTCCATAATGGAATTAACTAATGTAATTTCAATCAGTAGACTGAGAAACAGAAAACTGTAACTTTTGCTTGTTAAAGATTTTTGGGATTTGCATCTGTTTTCTGCATGGAAAGGATGTAATTATTGTGTATGATTGTTCAAGAAGTGGGTAAAAATGCATTACCTTTTCCAGGATCTTCTGCAATGACCCTTTATTCTGAAGGGTTGAAATTTTTATAAAACATCAGCTTTTCTGTGGTGCCTTTTGTAGTTGGTAGATTTTCTCATTACTTAAGGCCCATTGTTGCTGTGCAGCAGTTTGTTATAGCTGAAATGTTTTTTACATGTCACAGATTCTATATCTTTGCACTCACCAAGCTAAGGAGTAAAAGATACGTATAAGCTGTACAATAATCATAAATAAATATAAAAAATCATCTCTTTGATTTGGCATTGCCTTTGATAAGACTTCATGCACATACAAATAGAAAGGCAAGAATGTCAAATCATGATACAGTAAGGGCCAGTGCAGAATTAACTGCCATGGCACTCTTATGTATTATTTGGAGTAAGGTGACTCAGCTTTGTTTTTCTGCAGCACTGCCAAATCAGACATTAGAAGCCTTGGTAATTCAGTTTCTGTTTACTTTTTGTCTTATAAAAGATACACTTCGTAAGCCATGAGAGTCAGAGTTTTAAGTTCTTATATTTACTGTTGCTTTTACTTAGTACTTGTTAAAATATTTACTATCATAGCTGTGCTTTAGCCATTGGACTACATTCCGTATTAGTGGGTGAACAAATTCAGCACTTGGTGAATTTGTCTTTTAAAGACCTGGCTATTTTTTAATTAATACAAGCATGTTTGAAAGACTACTTTATTCTTAAAACTTTATAATAAGAAATAGAGCAGAATGAAACTAAACAGTCAGTATTTTTGTAATTTGTGAAACATTTCAGATACTATTGCCACACTCTGATAGGTTCAAAAGTTGAGTGGAATAGTCTCTAAAGTGAGAAGAAAGTCTGTCAGTCCGATCAGTTTGCTCAAACGTTTGGTTGACACTTTTCATACTAAGTGATAGGAACCATATGAGAACCTAAACAGATAGACATCACTAACTAACTTTTGGCTAAGACCAGACTCACTTCCATTCTTACACTTCTATTTCTCTTAGATACAAAACAGTGACTTGAGGGGGAAAATTGTTGGCTCAGTTGTGTGGCAAGATGGGATACTTGGAACTTTCAATATCCTGGCATGTAATTCTTTGGAAGATGTCCAAGGTACTTGTGTTTTATTCCAGCTGGCATGTAGCTTACTTCTGCCACAGTCAAGACCTGAAAAGGTTTACTCAGTGAGTGTATAAAGTTTTAGTGCATCAAACATGGAATCACTGATGGTTTTTTACCTCTTGCAACATACTACTGACTCCCGAAATTATTCTAGTAATCTGTTTTTTTTCCTTTTGATTTGATTCTCATTCAGATGAATTTTGAATTCTTATGGGAAATAATATACTTTAAGATTGTGTGAGTCCATATTGCAATTACTTTTCGAGACTTTTTGTACATTATCTTTGGTTGAGATGAGATAACACATCAAGAAAAAACAGTTAAGATTGATCACAGGTATAAATTCTAGTCTACACTAAAAATTTAATTCATACAATCACAGTGACTAAGCTATAATCTTTAACAGATGTATTGAATAAAAGCATATCCTTGAAATCAAAATTATTAGCAATCTATAAAAGTATTATATCAAATACTGAATAATATACAGAGCAGTCCTTTGAGAATGAGAAGCAGGTCATTGCGCTACTCTTCAGGCTATAAGACCATACTACTATATCTTCCCTATGACTCTTTGAATCTTAGCTTTTTTTCTACTCAATGTCACACCTTCCTTCTCTGATTTCTTAAGACATTTCTTCATGAGGCAAAAGATGTATATCTGAATTTAGTCAGGAAGCATTTATGATCTTCAACATCTTTCTTGTGGGCTAGCAGGAACCTTACTAAGTTCATCAATGACAAATGTAAGGTTTTGCATCTGGGAATGCATAATCCAAGAATGCAGCTGAGACTGGGTTCCACCTGGCCAGAGAGCGGCACTGTGGAAAGGGACCTGGGGGTCTTCGTGAATGACAAGCTCAACATGAGCCAACAGTGTGCTGTAGCTGTAAAAAAAAAGCCAACAGGATGCTGGATTGAACGAAAAAGGGCATCTCCAGCAGAGATAAAGAGGTCATTATCCCTCTCTAGTCAGCACTGGTCAGGCCACACCTTGAGTACTGCATTGAGTTTTGGTCTCCCTATACAAAAAGATTGGTTGGAAGGAGTCCAGAGAAGGGTGACGAGGATGATCAGAGGGCTGGAAGACCTGTCTTATGAAGAAAGGCTGGGAAAACTGCGTTTGTTCAGCCTTGAGAAGGAAAGGCTTAGACCTTATTACCATGTAGCAGTACTTAAAGGGTGGCTACCAAGAAGATAGAGACTCCCTTTTCACAAGGAGCCACATGGAAAAGATGAGGGGTAATGGACACAAGTAGCTTCTGGGGAGATTCCGATTGAACACCAGAAGAAAATTTTTTACCATGAGATCAATTCGACATTGGAATAATCTCCCAGGGGATGTGGCAGATTCTCCTACATTGGTTTTAGGACTCAGCTTGACAGGGTGGTGACTCATCTCATTTAAACTATGCTTTTACCTTGAAAGGTTGGGCTAGAGGATCCTTGAGGTCCCTTCCAACTTGGTATCCTATGATTCCATGATCCTGAGTGAATACCCTGATCATTCATAGCTAAAATGTGCAACAGCTCATGATGTCTAGCAGTGTTTTAAATCCTGGTAGTCCTCTATTGCTCTTGGAAAGAAAGACACAGTGGCATACATTCTCAAGTGGTTCTCCAGCAGATGGAAACTCCTGTAGGTTACTATTCTCATGGGATACAGCACCGTCCTTGTATTTCCTTTAGGCTAGCTCTTAGCTGTTCTTCTCAGAGCATGGTTGTGTGCTTTTTAGCTGTGAAACATGACAGAGCCCCACATGCCACTCACAGTGACTTTTAGTCTCCTTTCCACAGGTCAGATACCGTGGAATTGATGTCACAATGCTCAAACTCTATTTTTCTTCACGATTTTCACAGGAGTTATACATTTAGCAGCATCATTGAGCAGGCCTACTCTGTCAGAAGGGCTGAGGATGAACAACCACTACTGAAATCGTTTTCTGACCTGCACTCTGCACACTAGCCAATATCAAAAGGTTCTCAGATGAGATCAGGAATGTTTTTGGAATCTGTTTTGATGGAACAAAGTTGCCTTAAAGTCCATAAGCATGAAACTCTGTTAAGATAATAAAATATATCATATAATCACAGAATCACAGAATCACAGAATCACAGAATCACAGAATGTTAGGGATTGGAAGGGACCTCAAAAGATCATCTAGTCCAATCCCCCTGCCGGAGCAAGAACACCTAGATAAGGTTACACAGGAAGGCGTCCAGATGAGTTTTGAACGTCTCCAGAGAAGGAGACTC
>NW_010160750.1:0-1061 GCF_000695765.1 Mesitornis unicolor | reverse complement strand
ACTGTCTGGTTTTTGAGAATGTCTTCTGCCAATAGTTCACAGCAAAGACTCTCAATCACCACAATCTTTTCCTCTAACTAAAGCAGAACTCAGTGGCTTGAAGACAGACGTGCTTAGCTAATGAGCTGCTTGCTTAGAACAGGCTCCAGCTGGATCATCTAACAGTCACTTCTGGCTTTGGCCTTTTTTTACTCCAAATTTAATCATAATTAGACAAAGCACCCAATTAATACAATCAACAGTCATCAGGGGACCAAAACATCCAGTCAGACTGTGCCAGTCCAGTTTCAGGGGTCTGAGGCAAAGACTGGTGATGCCCATTGACTGCACAGCCCTGTGCTGTGATTAGAGGAAGCTGCCACAGTGTGGGAGCTCAGTGCACCGGCCAAATATTTTGAGAGCAAATCCAAGCAGGTTTGGCTCCCTCAGACATCAGGAAATCTCAGTCAGAACAACTGTGTTCAGTTCTGCTTCCTACAGCACCTTTACCTGGAGGGAGGATCAGTTCAGTTCTTCCCAACACCCCTTTCCTCAAAAGCACCTTTTCCCGGAGGAAGGATCAGTTCAGTGCTTCCCAACACTCCTTTCCTCAACAGGGTGATTAAGCACAAATTAATTTGGTAAATCTGGCCAGCCTTTTTAGTCCTCTTCACAGTAACATCTCCTAAATGTCAGATGGGAGAATGCCAGGACCTGAGTAAAAACCAAATATAAAGACATGTTCTACCCTAGACAAAAGAGCTACTTACCCATTACCACAGGTCCTCAACAATTATAAAAAATAATTAAAATACGTTATGGCTTACATTTTGTAAGTCTTCATTAAAATTCTAATGAAAGACCCCAGTTTTATTTGTTGCTTCATAGAAGACCACTGTAATTTCTGGAAACTGCCTATCTTGTGTTGACAATACAGGTGTATTACCAGTTCAGCTGGGATCAAGAGCTTGCTTTAGAGAGAATTTCCCTGTCACGTCCATGTACTATACACTTGTTCATTTCACTGAGTACTTCTAGAGTAAGAAAATTCAGTTTTCTTTTAGAAAAGACTTAATAAAAAC
>NW_010160749.1:2499-2716 GCF_000695765.1 Mesitornis unicolor | reverse complement strand
GAGTGTGCATCGCTGGGCACATCCCCGTGCACCCTCGTGTAAGCGTACATCCCCATGCATATCACCGTGCATCCTTGTGCAGGTGTGCATCCCCACGAACCCTGCCGTGCATCCCCGTGCACGCCACCGCACATCCCCGTGCGCTGCCACCCAGCCCTGGCAGCGGGAGCGACTCTCCCGTCTCCTGTTCCCTGCCTGCCGGGGCTCTCCTGCGAGG
>NW_010160749.1:1629-2352 GCF_000695765.1 Mesitornis unicolor | reverse complement strand
AGACAGAGCCCCGTCGGAGGGGAGCACCAGGCCCCTCCCTGCGGGGTAACGTGGCTGGATCTGAGCGTGACCCCCGAGGGGCGACCATGGGATGTGTGCCCCATGCCAGGATCGCAGCCGTGGCTCTCGCACGGCTCCGCAGCTCCCAGAGTGCAGGGGAGCTGCTCCCTGCCCCGAGGAGCCTCCATGCCGGGGGATGAGCAGTGCCCCGCAGCCTGCGGTGCCCCGGCCCTGCCTGCGCAGGAGGGGCTGAGCTGCCCCTGCGGCAGGGGCAGAGGCGAGGGGATTTGGGACCCGCCAGCCTGGCAGGAGGGGCGGGCGAGGAGCCTCCATTAGCGCTGCTGCTCCCCTCAGAAATTCAGCAATAGGCAAATAAATAGTGAAATGGTCGCTGAGAGAGAGCGGGGAGCGAAGGAGAAGAAATGTTCTGGGAGAGGGAGCGCACTTCGGAGCCACATTACAGCTCGCTACTACGAGCAGTGCTGCAGCAACTCACTTAATCACAACAGAAACCTTTATTAACGATACTGAAAAGCAGTGAGTAAGTGGGTCATGTATAATAAGCCATTTGTGTTCAGAAGGTGAATACCAATTTGATAAAAGCTGTGTGTGCTGAAAACCTGTACAGATCACTGTTTAGCAGATCGGAGATTGATCATTTCATCGCTCGCCAGCGCAGCTTTCCCTGGGCACCGCCAGAGCCTGCGGCTCAGGGCACGGAGC
>NW_010160749.1:1164-1578 GCF_000695765.1 Mesitornis unicolor | reverse complement strand
AGCGGGGACGGACGGGTGCTGCCGGGCTCTGCCTGGTGCGGGGGGCCTGGAGCAGCCTCTGGTGTGTGGTGAGGGTCTGGCACAGCTCAGGAGCACCTTCACTGTTGTCTTTAACTTATCCACAGTGGACAGGACTTGCGGGCGTCGGTGGGAGGGAAGAAGTCTCCATTAAAGAAAGTCCTTTCCCTGCCACCCTAAAAAGGCTCTGCCTTGGGTGAGGATGGGGCGAGGATGGAGCAAGGATGATGGAGCAAGGATGGGGTGAGGATGGAGCGAGGATGTGGTGAGGATGGAGCAAGGATGTGGTGAGGATGGGGCAAGGATGGGGCGAGGATGGGGTGAGGCCGGGCTCCATCTGGCCCCAGGAGCACGCCCGCACCGCAGGCCCCCCCCCGCCGTCGCTCCCTGCCCGCA
>NW_010160749.1:0-950 GCF_000695765.1 Mesitornis unicolor | reverse complement strand
GCCGGTAAAGCCGCTGCCGGAGGGCTGGGGGCTGGAGGGAGCAGTGCCCGGCTCCCCGGGGTGCTGCCCTGCTCCTTCCTCGCACACCGCGATGATTATTCTATCAATTACTTTCATAAACACTTTGCATTCTGCCGGATTTTTTCGTGCTTCCTGATGGGAATTCTCCGCCCGATGTGTTTTTCCTGCTGCTGTTCGTGCAGTCATTCAAGGCAATTACTTCTGACACCTCTCCTCATCAAATGTCTGCGCTCGCCTTTCCCTTGAAGAAGCTGACAGACGATGGGCCAGACACTGGGAATTATTACGTTAGGACAGTGACAGCTAATTTTAATCCTAACGTTCCCTGTGAGCGAGGCAAATGAACGCCCAGCGGGGCTGTGGGAGCCGGGGGCTGCGTGGTGATGCTGGAGCGGGGACCCGGAGGGGGGCCAGGCACCCAGGTGGGTGCTGTCCCCGTCACGGGTGCTCTGGGATCTTGGTTCATGGTGCGAGAAGGGCTCGTGCACCCCGGGATGGACGGCCCTTGCCAGCCCCATCCGTTGACCGGGATGGGACTGTGGTGATGGGGTGGGCAGTGCTGGGCAGGAGGGTGCTGTGCTGTGCCCATGGGTGCTGCCAGCTCTGTGGGATGGGCACCAAAGGACTCTCTGCTGGTGCCGATCGCTCGCATTTTGGGTGCTGGGTATGAGACTGGGGGGGGTTGAGCTCCAGCAAAGCGGAGCTCCTGGGGCTCCTCCCAGTTCTGCCCACTGGGATCAGCCCCTGCCCATTGGAAATTGCCACCCAAGCGCGTGGTGGCTGCTGGGCACTGCCGGGGGTCGCACCAGGAGCTGTCATTTGGGGCCATTTTAGGTTTTTGCTCCTCACACCACCAAATAACCGCTCCTCCTGCTTCCCCTCGCAGGGAAGGGTCTGGGAACCGCGGCTCCTGGGAGTGGTGGTGCTGG
>NW_010160748.1:0-1164 GCF_000695765.1 Mesitornis unicolor | reverse complement strand
GACCCAGTTTCGGGGGGCGTTTCACCCGTTTTGGGGGGCCGGTTTCAG
This sequence comes from Mesitornis unicolor, assembly GCF_000695765.1. NCBI lineage: Eukaryota > Metazoa > Chordata > Aves > Mesitornithiformes > Mesitornithidae > Mesitornis > Mesitornis unicolor. Next base: position 1,116 of record NW_010160748.1, on the reverse strand, counting down.
CCTTGGGGGGGTCTAAGCCTCTTTTGGGGGGGTCTAAGCCTCTTTTGGGGGGTCTAAGCCTTTTTTAGGGGGGCTTAAGCCTTTTTTAGGGGGGGTTTAAACCTTTTTTTAGGGGTTTAAAACCTTTTTTGGGGGGAGTTTAAGGCCTCGAGGGGGGGCTTAAGCCTTTACAGGTGGATTTTAATCCGTATGGGGGAAACTTAAGACTTTTGAGTGTGTGTTTAGGCCTTTTTTGGGGGGGTTAAGTCTTTTTTTGGGGGGTTAAGCCTCTGGGGGGGGAGTTTAAGGCCCTTTGGGGAGGCGTTAAAGTCTTTTGGGGGGTGAGTTTAACACTTCTGCGGGGGTTTAGGCCTTTGAGAGAGGATTTGATCCCTATCTGGGGGCGATTTAGCCCCTTTCTGGGGGGGTTTAGCTCCTTTTTGGGGCTTTAAGGCCTGGAGGAGGCAGTTTAAGGCTTTATAAGTGGGGGCTTAACCCATTTTGGGGGGGTTTAACCCTTTTAGGGGGGGTTTAAGCCCTTGAGGAGGAGGTTTAGCCCCTTTTTGGGGGGGTTTAACCCTTCTAGGGAGGCTTTAAGGCCTTGAGGAGAAGATTTAAGCCTTTACAAGTGGGGTTGTGGGGACGTTTAACCCTTTTAGGGGTGGTTTAAGCCCTTGAGGAGGAGGTTTAGCCCCTTTTTGGGGGGGTTTAACCCTTCTAGGGAGGCTTTAAGGCCTTGAGGAGAAGATTTAAGCCTTTACAAGTGGGGACTTAACCCATTTTGGGGGGGTTTAACCCAATTTGGGAGAGGTTTAAGCCCTTGAGTTGGTTTAACTCAATTTAGGGGGGGGTTAAGCCCTTGAGGAGGAGGTTTAGCCCCTTTTTGGGGGGGTTTAACCCTTCTAGGGAGGCTTTAAGGCCTTGAGGAGAAGATTTAAGCCTTTACAAGTGGGGACTTAACCCATTTTGGGGGGGTTTAACCCAATTTGGGGTGGTTTAAGCCCTTGAGGAGGAGGTTTAGCCCCTTTTTGGGGGGATTTAACCCTTTTGGGGGGACTTTGAGGCCTTGAGGAGAAGATTTAAGCCTTTATAAGTGGGGACTTAACACATTTTGGGGGGGTTTAACCCAACTTTGGG
>NW_010160747.1:0-5486 GCF_000695765.1 Mesitornis unicolor | reverse complement strand
CCGCTTCTCTCCTCTTCTTTCCTTTTAGCAGGACTGTGTCTCCTCTGAACAGCTGCAATTCGTCCATTTTTGCCTGCAAACAATAACAACATTAGAACAAGCTTTTGACAAAACAAGAAATTGAGCATTTAAAGGAGAGTTACATGACTTTGGAGGATTACATCTGGGAAGCAATATACTAGATCTACAAAGACAGAGGCTCCCACTATACTGGTCAAGAACTAACCCTGAAGCCAGACTAAGGGCACAAGCTCAACTGAATCCTAAAAGCTGAGAATCAAAATATATTTTATCATGGAAGAGCATTAGAAAACAAGACAACCCACCTCCCTCACTTGTAACTGCTGACACAAATACTTAGATTCATGTTGCAAAGTTACATTTCAAGTTAATAGACAGCAACAGCTTGCATATTACCAGATTAAATGCTTTGCTTTTACTGATGACACACCTGGGACAGTGATACAACACTGTTGTCTTCATTGATGGCTTCATCAACAATTAACCGATTGGGCCTGTTCTTCTGCTTCAGAATAGCAGTCGATAAGTCATCCACTTTAGAGCTAACAAAGAAAACAGAAGTTAAGGAGTCCAAGTGATATTGCTCGCCCCTTTCCAACCACCCCTGTTTTGACAGGTTTCTTTGTTGTCTTGTCTTTTAGAAACTATATTTGTTTGTAAGACAAAGGAGAGCATTATTACTAAGCACCAGCTTCAGGAGTTCAAAGCAGAATAATTTCTGTCACTAAATATAGCTACTTTACCAGCCTCAAATGGAAACAGCTATGAAGCTATCTATGAAAAGAAGTAATCAGTGAGGTGTTGCTGACCGTAAGATGTTTTGCCTAAAAGAATTAGTCAGACTCATCTGAAATCACATGTAACCACTGCCACAACAAAAGTTCAAGTCTATTTGGTGTCAAATCCCAGATAAATAGGAGAATTAAAGAACAATGCTGCAGCTCCCCTGACAGGAAGCACTGTAAGAGTTTAGCCTGTCAAGGCCTATTAGTTAAACCTAGCAAGCCAGTAGAAATAGAATCATAGAATGGTTTTGGTTGAAAGGGACCTTAAAGCTCATCCAGTCCAACCCCTGCCATGGGCAGGGACACCTCCCACCAGACCAGGTTGCTCAAAGCCCTTGAACACTTCCAGGGAGGGGGTATCTACAGCTTTCCTGGGCAACCTGTGCCAGTGTCTCACCACCCTCACAGTAAAGAATTTCTTCCTAATATCCAGTCTAAATCTACCCTCTTCCAGTTTAAAACCATTCCCCCTTGCTCTATCGCTACCTGCCCTTGCCAAAAAGTCCCTCCCCAGCTTTCCTGTAGGCCCCCTTCAGGAACTGGAAAGTGGGTTGTGTTTGGGTTTGTTTTTGTTGTGGTTTGGTTTTTGTTGTTGTTGTTGTTTTTGGGGGGTTTTTTTAGGATATAAGCACCTTAATTTTTACAATACCTTGTCAGGAGTCACTGCAGCTCTAGACAACTACGCCACAAAAAATATGACAGATAATTTGTTTGCCTTGACAAACATCAACCAGCAAGAAAATGGAAGAAAGGCAGATTAAGTGATTTCCTTCAAAATCTAATACAGTAAATAATTAACTTTATGAAAGAAATATGAAGTTGAACCAACTGATTCTCAAGAAGCTCTTGGTAGTTATACATTAGCCAGCCATAACAGCAGCAGACTGTTGTAACTTCCTTTGGTGGGCATCTGACTACTCTCTCAAAGTAGTCCAGATGTTGCAGTGACTAAGATTGGAACAGAAAACTTTGCACACTTTGGTTTGATTCTCATCAAAAAGAAAAAAATAAAGTCTTCATTTGGCCTAAGCAAGCAGCAAGCACCAACAAAGAGTAGGAAGTTTTGTGGACAATGGTGTTGGCTGTACACTTTGGCTCCATTTCGCTGTTTTAGGGACAAAATAACCAGAAAAAAAATGAAATCTTGAGTAGAAGTGGCAGAGCAAGCAGCTACACAGCACAAACGCAGACCATGACAGCAGTGCATCACTTGGCATGCTCACTGCATTTTTAAAAGTACATCAGAGAGATGACATATCTACAGTGTGATGTTACCCAAGGTCCCCTCAAGACAGAGGTTTTTCCAAGACAAACTATGCAGTATTGACTCCTTTCTCTGACTTGTAAAAGGGGGAACACCACCAAACAAGCATATGAGGTCAGCAAGCTTGTTTCCAAAAGGTTTTCAAGCTTTGCATAAGCCCTGGTAGCATAGGAAACATGTTGGAAATGAGAGGCAACATTATTTTAAGTGAACAAAAGGAGGAGTTGTAAAACACGTCTTTCCAGGACTGCCAGCACTGAGAAAGTTGCCTTTTCCCTCTCTTCATTAAAGAGTGCAAGAGGTAAGAATTTGATATCTATCCCTTTCAATGACCGTGTGAGATGTTACAGATCCATTCTCTAAACCCAGAAAGACACAAGCAAGGCTGCTGGATGCATCCAGGAAGGAGCTCATAGATTCCATCTTTAACCTAAAATGTGGTCTTGGTAAAGTCCTAAAAGGTCTGAGATTTCCAGGAAAACTGAGAGCACAATAAGAATAACAATAAGAAAACTGAAACCAATACATCATCAGGCCAGACAGGATCTTATGGTTAAAACAGTGGATAAAACCAACAAACTGCTTGCAAGGACCTTGCCTCAGCATTAGTTCCTGGACACTGAAAATTAATTTAGCAGGTAAATTTTAAAACTTGAGCTAAGGGACACCAGAAAAAAAATTTAGCTTGTTCAAAGTGTGAATGTAAATCATACCCCTCTGCACATGAGATGTGAATCCAAAGGCCTTTTGATAAGAAACTGCTGCCAGACTGTGGCTACATAAACTGCCACTAAAACTGAGTGGCTGTCCCTCAGGACGCAGAGATTGCTGTGCAGCCTAAAAAATGGCCTGGGATACGAGATAAAAATAAATGGAAGAAGAATTGAGCAGCAAGTGGAAGCTTTTAGAACAAAGCTTTCAATAAACCAAAAGCTGTGTAAATCTGGAAAAAAGTTCAGATACCTTCCGACACACAGCAGTGCTGAACAGCACACCAAGAGGTCCACTTAGTTCTACTGAATGCAAGAAAAAAAAGTTTTAGTACTGAAGAACTGAATTTGCAGTTTCTTAAGAAACGAGAGCTGGATCAATGTTGTTAATACATTACTGCACTTAAAGCAACTGAAAAGCTTGGAAGCATTAAAAATGGAATAAAGATCTCAAAGAAACAGCATGCAGACATCTACATGTGTGGGGTCAGCTTCAGTTATCTGACCTGCAGACAAAAAAAACAAAAGTGTTAAGAAATTACACAACACCTACACAGAAGAGTGATGTTATTTCTCCTACAGACAAGAGTAAGGGCTTTGACAGATAAGCACTATCCATCTTCCAGTAGCAATTTATAATGTTTTTATCACCATTTGCCCTCATTGCATCTCTCCTGGGGGTTCCTCATGGTGTAACTGAGATGATGGAGCAAAATATGTCTGTGTACCTCAACCACACTCAGACAATCCCCAACATCTATACATCAGGAAAGGAGAGCCTGAACTGAAAATACTAAGCAGGAAAGCCTAAGGCATGAGTTGGGGTTCCCTCCTCTGACAACTTTCCTATATGTGCTGGTAAAATTCAGCAAAGGGCAGGACAGACAGCTAACCTAGGTAATTTTTAAAGCTCCTCAATGAGTTTCCTGTCAGAGAGAGTCTGATGCAAATCCTTTAGATCATCTCCCCTACTCACCCCTTTTGTCAGCTCACTCACATGTTTTCCCTCACTCCTTTCACTAACTAAGATAAATTGAACACAAAACCTAGCTTTAGAGCTGTTTTGGAATTAAAATGAAATTCAAAGCCTGCATCAAAAGCCTGCCCCTAGACAGAGGCCAGAAGCAAGGACATAAAGGCACAGCTAATGGCCAAACTTGGCATATTTAATAATAAAGCATAAGACATCAATAAAATTGAAGCAAATATGTACTAGCCCTAAAGACCAACAATAGCAGGTTCCCAGTTTCCATCCTTAGCCCCCTTCTTTCTCTCAGTAAAGCAGTCCAATAGCCCCATTTGACACAGGGAAGAGGTGGGGAGGGAAGTTTTACAACTTACATCAGTTTTTCTCTGTGTCAGAGCACACCTTGTTCAGCATGTGATAATCCCCAGAGGCTATGTACTGTGGTAGACAGCATGAAGAGAGCAGAAATTACTGATTCTTCTGAAAACGACTACCAATCTCCAAAACTACACAAAGTAGGGAACTAAGTTGTTCCTGCAAGTCTGTACTAAATATACAATGAAAAGTCACTGACTCAAGGTGATTCCATAAAACATTTTATCCATTGAAGCAAATGAGTGAAATATCTGATGATTGCATCCACTTACTGGAACAGCACATGACAACCAAGCAGTGAATTCATACCCACATTCAAGATCCCAAGTTCTCAAATATTGTTTCAGACAGGTATGCATATGAAAATGAGAATCTCTTCAGAAACCACACTATTTATTAGCTCTTGCAATGCTACTCTCTGCTAAAGCTCAATTCAGCAAGATGGCTGCCAACAGCATTGACTCAAAATTACAACTAAAAAGTAACTGTTTTTCAGTTGCAGAGTAACTTTTGTTGATTCCTATGTGGTGAGAACAACTTTGTAAAAGTAGAAATTTTTTTAAAGACACTGTTCACCTCACTCAGACTCAAAATATGCTTTTGAGATCATCACTTCCACCACAAGCTCCATCACGAACACTAAATTCTTGGCACACCTTGCTGTAACTGACTTAGTAAGACCAAGTAAGTCTAAATTGCAGGAGTTGCAAAAGAAAAGGAGAAGATAAACCATGAACACTAAAGGGACTGAAAGTGCCTCTAGTGAGGCCAAGTCACTCAAAATATTATTGGATTTGGGAAATTATCTTTAGGTTCTATTTTTACTCCTCTCAAAGGGCAATTAAGTGATTTGCACATGTGAGCTAGGACCTGAGACACTAGTATTACTCAACTCATTTTTGAGCACAAAAGATGACCCTCAAGCCTGGAACTGAAAACAGAGTGAGGCAAGACTAGTTGAGGATGTCCCTGCTCATTGCAGGGGGGTTAGACTTTATGACCTTTAAAGGTCCCTTCCAACCCAATAGACTGCATTGCAAGACATCAGAGATGAAAATATAGCATATTGCCTCAGCTGCCACAGAGGCTAGCCCAGCACAACATATCTGCCTCTTCTAATGCTAAGTCACTTCAAGCCCCGACCCGAGGGATGCTGCGGGCCTACGGGGAGGAGGCCGGGACATGTCTCTCCCCCCTCGCTGCCACTCCACCGCTTTCCCCAGCGCTCCGAGGCCAGGAAGACAAAGCCCTCGCTGACTGAGGCCTAGCCCAGGCGGGACAGCCCCGGGCGGGGGCACGGCCAAGGCCCAGCGAGGGGCACGGCCTGGCCTGGCCAGGCCTCGCCTTCCCCATGACTCGACACT
>NW_010160746.1:0-735 GCF_000695765.1 Mesitornis unicolor | reverse complement strand
CGTCTGCCCAGGGTTCAGTGCCCAGCCCAGCACAGATAAGAAACCACTGATGGTGCTGCAGAGTAAAAAGCAAAACTGTCCGAGGCAAAGCATGAAGAATTTAGGGAAGACGTGAAGTCACTGATGCTGAAGTTATCGTAATTATGTTGAGAGTGGAGGGAGAGAGCGAGAGTTGTCTAAGAGCTCGGACCAGGAGATGCCAGGACTTGGAGAGATGTAAAACGACTGCACAGAGAGCACTAAAGTCTAAAGCTCACCACGATTTCTGACTCTTGTTTCACCTGTAGCTTGCTTATCTTATTCTAAAGAAAAAAATGAGTCTCTATAGGGCTATAAAACAGCCTGGAAGATCACAAGACTCCTGTTTTCCGGGAGAAGCAAGAAAAACCTCACCCTAAAACTAACAAAAAAAACCCCAAAATAAGTCAAGCTGAGAGCAGAGAAGCACAGATCAATGCAACTCAACCTAATCCAACCCAACCAACTCAACCCAACTCAACTCAACCCAACACAACTCCCTTTAACTCAACCCAACTCAACCCAACTCAACCCAACTCGATTCAATTCAACTCAACCCATCTCAACTCAACTTAACCCATCTCAACCCAACCCATCTCAACTGAACCCAACTCAACTCAACCCAAGCCAATTCAACCCAATCCAACCCAACTCAACCCAACTCATCTGAACCCAATTCAACCCATCTCAACTCAACCCAACCCAACTCAACTCAAC
>NW_010160745.1:62836-92716 GCF_000695765.1 Mesitornis unicolor | reverse complement strand
TCCGCCGCGGGCAGGTAGGCCGGGCTGTGCCGCCAGCCCTGCCCGAGACCAGGGTCCCTTCTCTTCCGCGCCCACTTTCCTTCATTTTGTTGTACTTGTTTGTTTTGTCAACCGGAGGAGCAGTAGCGCGTAAGGACGGGACGGGGTGAGGCCCAGTGTTGGGTCGACGCGGGCGGAGCGGTGGCCCCCAGCGCTGCTGCCGCAGGTGCGGGCGGGGGCAGGGGAGGACTAAGGCTGCACATGTTGTTCCCTCGGCAGTATTGAGTATTTAAGTTCCTTTTATATCACATTAAGTCTCCTTTTGTGAAGTTACCTTGCATAACTAAAGAATGAAAAACTGGGTGAGAGCCTGCCAGGATAAATGGGGAAAAATGCCACACTTGTGATTATTACTATTATTGTTTCGTTATGGGGTGGGACGGCGGACACAGTTACCTGTGCGTTCAGTAAGGTCTCTTCTGTTGCTATGTCCTTCCTGTTTGACAAGTCCTAATTCATGTTGATACGGTGTCAGGCCCTGGTCCTACAATTTGTTGGGTGTGGGCAGGTTGATGTGCATCTGTGGAAGTCCCCAGAGCAGCTCTGGATTTGAATCTCGTGTCTCAGTGCAAAATTTTTTATAGAGTTGAAGCCAGACTGTGGAATTAATAATGCTGTATTGGGATTTGTTGAAATCAAGAGAGGAGATTTCTTATTAGTGTTTTACTTCTCATTATTAGACTCTGTCCTCTTAGTGGGGGGATGAGGATGTGTATCTAAAACTTGACTTTTTAATGTAAGGCATCACAGTGATACTTTTGAAGAGAACATTTACAGGACTAGTTACAAACCTTTGCACAAACCTTTAGAAAACAAAAAACCCGCCAAACTTAGCAGCAGCAGGTTTTAGTTAAATTAAGTGATCCCAAGCAGTAAGAACATGGGAATGGCTGGGACCTTGATGTTCAGACAGTAATTTTAAAGCATTTATAAGTGACAGAGTTAAATTGCACAAATGCTGATGATGCTACGATGCTGACTTGTGTGGGTCTAACTCAGTGGTAGGAGTACTGTACCAATACTTTCTGAAAAGTGCGAGGACCTGGTCTAATTCCATATATTGGAGGGCATGCATAGGTGCGCCAGCTATTAGTGATAATGAGTATGTCTGGTATGATTTGGGTAGACACTCGTCTCTGTAAAACCGGACTACTTCAGCATAGACATAGTTTGGTTACTGCAGTTTTGTGCTAAATTCACATTAGACTTCTGTCTGTCTGTTGATTCATGCAGTTCTCCTGTAGTTTTGTTGAAAAACCAAATAACACATTTTGATACCTGGAATGTCGGACTAAAATGCATGGCTGAAAAGCAAAAGCCAACCCCTCCCCGTTTTTTTCCGTGACACCTCCATCTCTTTTTGTAGAAACGGTAACTTTTTTTACTGTGAGTGATTTTAAGGGTCACTTTCATGTAATCTGATGAAATTATAAAATAGAGGTCATTGCTTAAATCTTTGGGTCTTGAACTGCCTGTTTGTTGTAGTAGGGAACAGATTAAATCTTTGGTAAGATTGACAGCTTGAAATAGCATGTACAATCTGAGTGTGTCCAAGAAACTTTTATTTGAGAACATAATGGAAAAAACATAAATGTCACTTAGGCAGTTCTACCATAGCACTTGGAGATTAATGCCTGCATATTTTTAGCAATCTTTTTTAATGCCGCTTTATCATGCTTTGTCAATTGCCAATTTTATTTTCTGTTTGAGCAAGTGGTTTTTGGTGACACAGAGCTCTTACACGAAGTAACTTTAGTTTGTTCAGTTACTCCGTTCTGTTGATGTAGGTATCAGTTGTTTGGCACAGGGAATCTGATACAGGTTCTAAACAGAACAGTTGACACTTGAGGCTTACAAAAGTTGGGCTTATTATAACATCCAATAAATGAGTAGTGATCCGTGGGTTCGAGCGTCACTGTCCGTTTGGCCTTCTGAATATTCGTCATGGTGTATGTTTTCTGTGAATTGGAGCTGTCTACAAGATTTGGTAAGTGGATTCATAGCTGGCACCCGCAAATCAGTCAGGAGTGTATGTGTTACTGGATGATCATACAAATTAGTTTCGAATTTACTTCATCTGAAAAAAACACAAAATTGTTTAACCACATGATCAATGCAGCCAGATGGCATGAATGTAAATAAAATGGAAAAATAAAGCAAAAACTGACAGAGTTCAGCGATCATGGATTCAAAATGTTCTTTACAGTTCCTTATCCATTAGCTGAAATAACTGAAATGTGTTTAGTGTTCGCTTATGCCATGTGGTCTTGAAGCTGAAAGACTTTCCTAGGTTATCCAACACTTACTGGGCAGAGTTGCCTCTGGAGGCCTAAGGAAATGACTGCAATTTGAATTACAGTAAATTAGTGTCACTTTTTTAACCAATTGTCCTTTAACAGGTGTATGCAAGGTAGTCTTATTTTGGATGAATCAACTGTTGTGAATGGAATTTGTGAGATGCACTTCACTGGTAAGAGAGAAGGAACAATATATTTTATTGATATAAACCAATTAATTAACTAAGTTCAACAGTAAGTGCAGCAATGGTTTAACAATATTCGATGGCAAGGTACACTTGATTTTCTGTTGCATAAAAGGACAGGGTCAGACAAAATGGTCATGGAGACCCTCCTGTTGAGTCACAAGGTTCAGAAAGGACTCCCTTGCTTTCTAAACTCCTCAGAGAGGAATCTAGGTGTGGCTGGATCCAATCCTAGTCCTAGACTTAGTCAGCAGTTTGTGTCTAAAGGATTATATGTGTGCACAATCAATCCTTTATATCACGTAGCTAAGAATGCAAACCGAGAATCTGTTGTGGCAAGGAATCTCTTGACCTCGAGTGGTAACCTTGAGAGGAGTCCCTACTCAAGGGGAGATCCTGGCATGCAGCCTGCTGTCATTTCAGCAGAGCTCAAGGGGCTCTCGCACTGCTCAGTATTCATGAGGTACGGTGATATTTGCATACCAACTACAGATGCTAGTTTCTTCAAAATTTGACTTGAGTTGGGCATTGAACAGTGCTGCTGTTACGTGGGTGCATTGCTCAGATTGCCCCTTGGCTATTGTTTTATCTCCCCTGAATCCACTTGGAGCTGAATGCAGCCATCACAACCAGACACATCTTACAGCTACCACTGGTGGTTATTGCTTGGGCAGAGTTATGGGAGATAAGTTGGGCTGTGAGGGGAGCACACCATCACACTGAGTATGAATGCTGAAGCTAACACTGCATTTGTAAGCCTTAACTGAAGTAACTGAGACCTGCATTACTTCTTACTTTAAGAACTTCTGGGGGTTTGGTTTCTATTTAAGAAATCTATTCTGCTCTAGCAGGTTCAGGAACAGTATGATTTGGAAATGAGTGAGGTTCTTCAGCTTTGTAACAAGCGAAAGGAAACAGTGCTTTTATTGTTTGGTTGTTTTGAGGCAGTTTGCTGTGTGATAAATGTGTCGAGGGGCCAGGACATCTAAAGCATCTCCACTAAAGTCTGTAACTTTCTGTGGATTTGCACAGGTATGAATACAAAAAACAGAACTTAATTTAAACCACAGATGCTTTGACATAAAAATACTTGTGTCTGGTCTGAGATGTTGGGACATCTGACTGTCTTTACTATGAAATTACGAATTATGTTATCAGAATTGAAGTACGGTTACAAAACATTTCCGTTGAGAAATTGTTTTACATGTTTGGGAGAGTAGTAGCTTGTATTTTTAATGGGAGCTGTGTGGGTTTGATGGACAAATGTCTCCGTAGAATCATCTCGTATCATGTGGAACCTATTTTGCAAGAGTTAATTTGATTTTAATTCAATTCTTATTGCCTGTGGCATCATTATCCTGTTTCTGAATAGACCAGTAAAATGTTTTATATAGTCTTTATATAGTCCAATAGCTCAAGGTGATGTGAAATTCACGTGTGGTTTGCCTCCCCCCCACTTTTTCCCTTGAAAATGTTTTGAGTGCTTGTGCTTGTAGAGTTTTGTCCTGTAAACTTGTATAAGCCCCTGGATCATCTGCATTTGGGCTGGGGCTTAAATTTGGATTTGTAACAATAACAAATAGAGCCCCAGCTGATGGATGTTGTTGCTTTTCTGAGATGAACTGCTCTGTGTGAATTATTCTACAGCCCAGGTGTTTTCTAAAGCATTCCTTTGGCCTATTCTTGTTTCCCCTCTCAGTTGAGAAATGTATTGCCTACCAGTCTGCGTGAATTGTGCCCACTGCATTTGTGCTTGGGCACCACCAGATTTCTTTTGGGGATTAGCTTGAGTGTCAACTAAAAGTGTACTTTGGGGCAATTTGGGGATTTTTTTGTGCTAAATCTTTTTTCTGGGCTTCACAATTTGTACTACCTTAGGGACTGACTCCTTTGGCTCCCAGAGGTTGTGCTACTCTGACTGTAGCTGTTATGGGAGGGTTGTTTTCTAAGTATGTCAGCGAAATACGTCAACACTATTTCATGCTATAGCACCTACAAAAATCTGAGAGTAACATTTATTATTATTATTCTTTTTTTAAAATATATTCTGGAGAAAGATATTGTGACCTCTTAGAGGAGGAATTGATGAAGATACTTCAAATTCAGTAATAATCTCCCTCTCCCTGCTTCTGATTTAGCTAGCCCATCTTTTGCAGAATTTTGGGATTGATATGGCTGTTTGTGGAGCTTTGGGGTAATTAACACCTCGGTTGCTAATTCTTTAATGGTACCTGTCAAGTTGTAGCAATGAATTGTGGCCTTTTTCCAGTGTGAAAAATGAGTAGATGGATACTGAACAAACTATATGACTATGTTTGTATAGGTATACCTGTACAACTTGAGAGGGAAGTCTGTCCTAGAGAAATAAACTGTTTTTCTTTTAATATAGAATAAACTATACTGTCAGCATTCTAACAGTGGACAGTATCTGAGAAGGAGAAAATAGCCATATGCTTTTTTAATGTTCATGAAGTTTACTGCACTAGTAATATTTTGTGTTCTTACTGGAATCAGATTAACAGCGCCCCCTCCACTGGATATCTTTTCATCTAAGCCTGTCTCTGGTTTATCTATACAGGGCTTTGTGTAGAGATGTGATAGATTCCAGAATTTATTTGCAGAGTCTGGGAACGGGAAGACTATTTTAAGGAGCTGGAGATGCAGCCTTCTCTCTTCCTGCTGTTGTTGGATATCTGCTCCTTAAATTTGTTAGGAATTGTGGAAATACTTTACATTTTCAAGGCATTTTGATAATATCGGGCTAACAATCTATTAAAGATCTTACTTGCAGAATAGATTTTACTAGAAACTGTGTTGTCCCTTCACACGTACATTCAGTTTGTAGTAGGATATAATGTGGAAAGAAAGAAAACTTAATGTGTTTTAGTTCTGTTGAACAAATGAACAGGATATTTTCTCTGCTGAACTCTCAGGATTTGCATATCTTACCTTATTGAAATTAAGATATATGCCATTAGTTTCAAATAAACTTGGAATTTAAAATGTTAAAAATCAGTTATTAGTAAGTTCTGTTTTGGATTAAGCCACTAATCTTTTTGTTTTAATCCTGAAATCTATGTAGCAAAAATAATCACATTCAAATACAAGCTTTCTTTTTTCCTCGTCTCCTTTCTTCACATTTTGCTTTTGAAGCTTTCCCCCCATATCATCAATGTTCATTGAAAAAAAAAGAGAAAAACAAAAGTTAAAAAGTAGTATCTTTGACTGTATATCCCTAATTTATTTATAGGAAAAGTAGAACTTTCACTTAGTGCATTTAGTGATTGATTAAACCTAAATGAATTAATTGCAAACTGGTTGATTTGGTGTGAATAGGTTTTGCTGTTGCCTGTAAACCAGGTCTGGGAAGATGGAAAAAGCTGTTCAAACTTTGAAGTCAGAAAAAGGATTTTAATGTGGTAAAGAGGGAGGCTGAGAAATCCATCATTTTCTGCCCTGCAGTGATGCTTACAAGAAACATTTGGAAGAAGATGACTTTGAGCCTCAGGCTGAAATGGAAAAGGATGGTCTTGAGGTTAAGGAGTTGGTTTGCAGTGTGGAGATGTGGATTCTGGTTGGAGCACTGCCATGGACAGTGCTGCTGTCCCCAGGCAGATAACCCAAGTGCTTTGTTCCTCAGCTGCCTGTGTCACTTGGTGTCTGGGCTGCTTATGCCTATGCAGAGGATAAATTCCTATAATGCATAATAATGTAATGCATAAGATTGCATGATGATAATGTAGGAAAAATCTGTTGAAAGCAAATGGGACTTGGGCATTTCACTCAGGCAGTATATTTTGGGATTTGCAAGTGCACTTCAGAGCTGAGCAGCAGTCTTGTACCAGAGGGAATGAAGTGACAGGCAAAATAGAGCGTGGTCTTCCTTTCACCCAGATGTCACACTCGGCTTTCAGACAGTGAAAAGAAGTGGCAGTTGGCACTAACACTGAAACACTTACTTACCCTTATCTGGGTTTTGTTATTACCAGCTCATCTTACTGCTAGCTTTCTGAATGGTGATTTCTCTGCTTAGCAACTTGATGATAAATGCGGTTAGAGGGAGCACACATGCACTTGCTGGCTCATTTTAAAAAACCCATCAGTTTATGAATATGGAATTTGTTCATGTAGAAGAAGTGACAGTAAGTTGTTAAACTAAGTAATGTGCCTGGAGTCTTTTTAAGAGTATATAAGAAAAGTATTCCGAAGATTTCCCCAGTCATTTTATATTTAAAAACAGTTGTTTAATAAGAAGAAAGTATTCAGGCTTTAGCATCTCCAAATATTCTTACTTTGTTCTTTATGATGCATTTAAAAGGCTGAACCTTCTAAGTGAAAAGGATGTTTAAAGTTGCCATAACTATTGGTTTTTATTATAAAATAGTATTTATTAAATATGTATTATAATGAATGATGAAACAAAAAATACTGAATTTGGTTCAACTGAAAATGCTGAGTTTGTTTCTTTGGTCTCAATACACTTTATTTTCAAGTATCCTGGCATTGAGCTTTATCTTTTGTAGGCTTTTGTGGATATCTTAACGAAATGTTTGATTACTTTTTGGAACCTAATCCAGGGAGGCAGAGTTTGCTTAGTATTTAACTGTTGCACATAAAAATGTTTCAGTAAATGCTGTCTAAATGGGAGTTAGACTGGATAATCTTCTTTAAGGTCCCTTCCAACCCATTCTATGAAATGCTACTGCACTTCTATTTCCAAAATGGCATTTAATTAGTAGGTAATTTAAAGTTGAAGAATGTAAGTCCTTAACTGCTTGCTTCTGTACCACAAGCCATAGAATTTGTCTTGGTGTCTGTTCCATTTAGATTTGTGTTTCTCTTTGGATATCTATCTCAGAATTTTTATTCCAGTGATAGAGGATTTGTCACCATAGCTATAGGAAGAATTTGCTCAGCTTTAATCACTACTTTAAATATTACCTCTTGTTCTGAATACACGTTAGCCTTTGACTTTTCACTGCATCTTTTTATGCTGGTTGTGGATGAGACTGAAGATACCTGTTACCAAATTTAATTTCTACGTGCAGTTGTTTTGGGCAGGCTAGGTTATCTTTTGTCTGTGTTTGGAGTATCTACACTAATGGAGTTTTCTTACTGCAAGCCAGATCTCCCAATAATTTTAATAAATAATGATAGTTCTGATTATTATTTGGTATTTCAATGTTTTCCTTCATATGTGGACACCAGGTCTGTGTACAGTTTCAGTTGTGGTTGTGGTCAGGATCAAATACAGGGGTAATGCATCCCATTTCCTCCGGCTCAGTACTCCCTGCTTAAAAAGTTCAAAGACCACTAGCTTTCTAGGCTGCTGCCATTATTTTTTGAAAACTAGGTAGTTAATTTTGCCTTGTAAGTTTAACTGTTAGTCTAATCACACAGAACACTGAGATCTCAAGTTCCCTGGTGCTGCTTGGGTTCTCCATACAAGTCTTTTTCATACCCACACTTGTTAATTCCTGCTTACTTTGCTTAAGCTGTCTGTGGCACAGCGCCCTGGTGCTTGTTACACCATTTTCTCCTGATACTCCTTGATCCGGTAACATATGGCACAGTGCTACCAAAATGAGTGCCAGAAGTGTCAAAATGAAGAGTAGCACTTAAATATGCCTTTTTTTTGGATGGGGAAGTGATGAAAAGGAGTGCTGTGGGAGCTGTCTCCGTGCAGTACTCTCTGTCTCTCCATGGTTAGCGTGGTTTTGCATATCCACAGTGATTCTTCTTGAACTTTCTCGTGGTGTGTGCACGCCCTGGTTTTGAGGGGGTAAAAATAGTGGTTAATTATTTGCTTGCGAAAGAGAACCGTTTTAAAATATAGTTGAGGAATCTGATTATTAGTCAGCAGAATTATTTGGACAAAATGATCAGTAGATTTTCCTTGCCCTGAATTTTTGAGTCAGTGCTTTTCCAGGTAAATTCTCTATCTTGTAATTAGGACTTCTTTTGTCACTAGAAGTATGATTTTATTTTGACAGTATTGGAATGCATATTATTTGCTGATTATAGCTTATTTTCATGTCATCAGGAATCTTTGTGGAAATTTTTTTCCCATCTAGGTCATTGCTAAACAATCCAGAGCCAAGAACTGATTGCCAAGGAAGCCTGTTAGAATTACATTCACTCAAAGATCTTAATTTAGTTATATTTTGAGGCTGGCTCCATCTTTTAACTGTGTTTCGATGCATTTAACGTGTCTTGTTATTTTTTTTATTTTACTTAAAAATCAGTGCTGCCTGCATTAGAACATTGCTTCAGTGCAATTGAAAACTTGTGATATCAGAAGCCTAGCAGGTTTTCTGGAGGAAACTTGTTTTTAGTAAATGCATACTGACTGGTGTTAATTATCTTGCTTGAAATTTCTTTTGTTTGTTTAAAACTCTACTGTGTCAGCTGTTGTGTTACTTTACTGAGCATTGCATAGGCAGAGAGGCATATGCAATTAATTAACTACGCTGTTGCATTTATACTTTTTACAGTGCTTGCAGTGTCATTCCTTTGGTTTGGGAGCTTTCCTGTTGTTCTGTGTGGAAAGGAGCTGGATGCACCAAGTCTTGACGATCCTTAGCGTTTTTAATCATTCACTATGTGCTTGCTGAAACCTAACAATTTCGTTGGTAGTATCCTTCTGATAAAATTCCAGTTTAAAATTTGAAGTACTAGTCTTCAAAACAAAAGGCAGGACTACACTGATGTGTAATATTAATTGCTGTATGCTTGGTGCTTGTTTTGGGACCCTTCCACAGGCTAAATGTGGATGCTGTTGTCTGTCTCAGTCCAATGCACCCACTGCGGAGTGTTGGACGGCATTTACAGGTGCCTTAATGTATTTGACTGAGAAGACCTTAGGCCGTCAGTTGGACTGTTGGAAGTTGAAATCCCTAAATTAATATTTTTCTGTGCTTTTGAATAATTTAATACTACGAGTTCATATTTCAAGTACATATTTCTCAGTGACCTGGGAAATAGCTTTGCTGCAACTACACATAGCCTTATGGATATTACGTGTTGCAGTATTAAGAGTTGTGCCTTATAGAAAATGCCTTTCATCAGGTTCCCAAGTTAGTTTTATAAAATCAATCAATAATGTTTATTTGATCTGCTTGAGAATGGACTTAGAGCACAGTTAAGAATTGTGGCAGGGCGACTGGTCTAGGTCTTCCAACAGTATGTTTAGAAGTTAGAGGAAGTGCATAAATACAAGTTGGGGCTCTGTCGATAAAGCTTCTGTGTTTACCTGATGTACAGAATTGTGAAACACACTGCCATTTACAGCGGTATGGGTTGCTACATCTTTCACTGAGATAGGAAGATGCTCTTATGTAAGGGACACATACCACCGTGGGAAAATCAGCACACTGGAGTTAGTGTGTTTAACCTTACCAGAAGGGTGTGTGTTTGTGTGTGTTTCTAGCTTTGGAATATGGAGGAAAGCCTTCCTAGTAACAGGAGAATAGTTTAAGCTGGTGCAGGCAAGACCAGGTATTCTGCTTTAATTGTTGAATTTATGAAATGAAAGAAAGGGGGGGGGCAATAGGGGCAATGGCCAATTTCTTGTTGCTGCTATTTGGAGCTGGTGGGGAATTGAAGAGTTGTATCAGGTTTCTTTGTACTGCTTTTATCATGGTGATAAGAGGAAGATAAAGAACGATAATGAACAAGATACCGAAGTGTAGACAAGATGGAGGAAGCAAAAGTGTGTTACTCATTGTTGCAAGCATTTGGACATTTTGCTCTGGCACAAAAATCTCTCCTGAAGGTGTTTGATGGCTTGAGGTTTTTTTGATACCTTGTCACAGTAAGCTTTTTATAGAGGCTCCTGCTCTTGAAAATGGAATAAAGAGATTTCTCTCACTTTATTTTTTTTGCACTGGAAGGTTTGACTTCCACACTGTAGTGTGGGTTTTGTGGTCCTCTCTTCTGTGTTTGTCTTACCTAGTTAGTAGGCTTTGATTTTATGACTGCTTGGTTCATGTATCAAGCTGTCTTCTTTTGGTTACGCAAGTGCAAGGAAAGGGTAGTTTGGCAATAGAACGAGAAGAAGGAAGAGATGCAGAATACTGGGAGAGGTTTAGAAAAGGAGTTAAAACCTCTGCAGGAGGACTGATGGAGGGAATGGGAAGAAACAGAGGAGAGAAAGAAGTAGATATTGAAGTGAAGGTGACACAAGGGTAGACCTTTACCACTTTAAAAAAAAAGCCTGGAAATCATATAACATGAATTCAGAATGAAGTCTTGGGAATCCAAGTGAGATAATTTTTCTCTCACTTATTAATTTTAATACTGCCATTAAAAATGGCACACAGTAATTAGAGAGGAAATTGTTATTTTCTAAATTGCAGAATGTGTAGTGCAGTGAGGATTTTTCTGGTCTTGCTTTCTTTCCTCCACTGCCTTCTGAAGCAGAGCTCATTTCAGGCTGAGATGACTGATGTGAACAGCAGCCAGAGGAAGTTACTGACAGTGTCCACCTGGATATATATTAACGTCCCAGACTTACCTTTGCCCTTTTAAACACAATATTGTTTTTATGGGAATGAAAATACGTGATGATGAAACTTTTCCTGTTACAGAAAAAGTATTGTTTCTTCTTTTTTTATTAAAACAGTGAGAATCTGGATTTTTGTAGAATGATGTTTTTAGAAATACATGTATAAAGCAGCAACCTAATGCGTAAAGGTCTGTGGAAGGAGTTGTTGCTTGCAAATATAAATATGCTTTCTTCAGAAGCATCGTGGCTAATACACTGCATATCTCACGACATACTGAGGAAACCACCCTCTCATGGACTCCGTGGACTCTATCCATATGTTTCTAAGGAACAGTGTTGACAAGATACTCTCTTGTGAAGATGGCTGCGTATCAACTTCAGGATAAAGACCTAACAGAGAAACTTAAAACTTCTCATTTCAGTCAATGAATTGATGGTCCTAAGTGTAAAGGCAGGGCAGATCGTATTGGATTGCAAAGTACTGGCACAGAAAGCTGAAAGGGTCCAGCTCTCCTCAGATGATGTAGCATGGAAGAAGGGTCTGGTTTCTGCAAAGCTTTGTTTGAACTGGCTGGGTTGGAGAAGAGATGGGAATGAGCCAGCATACTCATCTTGCAAGCAAGATACCTTTCTGTATCGTATTTTCTTCCATATGATACGTAAGGAAAATGCTGCATGGTGTTAGATTTGTTAATTCTTTCCAACCAGGAACTTTTAACGGATTAAAAAAAAATAATAAAAAATTCAAAGGCTAGGAAGAACAAGCATAAAGAAAGACATAAAATTGAGAACTTCAGAAATTGCCAAAGCAAGACCTTAACTTGCCTTTTAAATTTTTTTCTGTGTAAGTATATATTAAAATTATACGCAGCTTACAAAAAATGGCATTAGTGTAACATAGCTGAATTCTCAACCCCTTGTATATGCCAGTGGAATGAATATTACTTGTTGAACAAGTTCTGTCAGTGAAATAGTATTTTAAATGAAACTTGCAGTTGGGAGAAATGCCAGCATGCATGTGGTTCAGTTTTGAGAACCTAGGAGATAAATTATCTGCATGCTGAAAGTGAAAAATACTGGCTGCTGTAAACGCTACAGTAAGAACACAGAAGAAATTTAAAAACAAATGTTTTATTCCATCAAATTGCACAAAAAGTACTGTCCTGACAGATGTGTTCAGAAAGCATTTGTCTGCTAGAAATTATCTGGTATTCCATGTATTCACTGAGAATATATCATGATAGTATGTGTCTGGAACAGCTATAGCCAATATACCCTGAGTGAATTATGTAAGAGGTTTGAAGACCGCTGTCTCCTGGCATCAGTTGTGTATCTTTCTCTACCTGGAAATTACCTTTAAAATTTTTGTGTTGCTTTCACAGGTGGTAATTGGCCCTTGCTATTATGTGCCTCTTCCACATAAATTGTATGAGTAATGTACATATGTCTACAAGCCAAAAATAGCTAGATAAATATGGGAGAGATGTCATACACAATCAGGAAGCCAGGCTCTTGGATACAAAAGCTTTATGTTGGCATTATAAGTCTGATGACCCAGATTGGTGAAGGCAAGCACACCTTAGATGAAAACATGTTTCAAACTGTTTTACTTGTCTGTTTTGTTAGAAATTTTATTGATACTTAGAATGCACCATAATATATTAAAGAAACAAAAGCTGTCAGTGAGCTTGCATCCTTGTCAGTGTCGCAAGTCATGACTCAGTAAAAATAAAATACTTACTAAGTTGTAGCACAACTGGTTTTTTTTTGTTTTTAATCACATTTTATAGTGATAGTGTTTTCTTGAAGAAAGGTTTAAATTTTTCATCTGAGAATACCATAGGTACTTCACAAAATTTGAGCAAGCCTCAGGTCCAATGCTTGCACTACTGAGGTTATAGGAAGAGGTGCTTGATCACATCTTTCCTCATTAAATCATTGCTAGGTGTCATATTTATGTTTTTCTTTTGTGGGTCTCAGTTTTACACCAGGAAATAGCTTTCATTGACAAGGTGGTTTTCAAATCTAAAGATTAATCTTTCAGTTTACATGAAGGTTGTTATATCTTGAGGTCTCTTATACCTTGATGTTTTTAGCTGGGGAGCAGAAAATAACACTGAAGAGTTGCTGGCTCCTGGCAATGATTCTTGCTGAGGACAGGGCATTGCAAAACAAGGGTGAGCTATGAAGGTCTGGCAGAGAAGTCAGTGAACTGTGATACAACCTTTATTAAACTTTGCTGACTCAAGGCAGCTAATTGAAAATTTATGCTATAAAATGCGTTGATGGGATGTGGTTATGCTTTGAACCTTGTCAGATTGCATTATTGTAATACAGTACAGTCAGTATCTTTCCTTTGTTATGTTCTTGTTCTTAAAAAATTGACTTCAACAAAATAGCTTCTGAATATTGAAAAGATGTCATCTTGAGATCTAGCAGATCTAAAAATAAACAAGGAGTAGTTATGGATATCCTGAAACTTTTTCTGCCATTTTTTAAAAACATATAATGATAATATAAAGAACTTATACTTGCCAGTCCTTAACATAACGTGTACCGAGGAAAAAGGTTTCTCGCACAGTATGGTAATCTTTACTAATACAGTTACTTTCTGTGGTAGAAAATCTCTGTATAAAAATTCCATGGATTTATCTGAACTTGATTGTGCAGTCATGCTGTACTTCCCCTTCATCCCCACTCCTCTGTGCCAGTGCCCCCGTTCTCTTTGGTTTGTTCAAGCTTTTTTGGACATCCTAAGGCATTTCTGTAATTCCATATTCTGTTTGTAAAAACTACGGCTATAATTGATACAAGCCCTGTCCAGTTAAGTCTATGTATACATTTTATTTAATGCTTGCCAGACTTCATACATTGTATCTGCAATTATTCCACACCCAGTAAGGAATGCAGTTTAGTGTGCCAAGTAAATTCATTATCATGGAGATAGTTAAATGCAAGGGATCCAGAGGTTGCTGATAACATGTGTGCTTTGTATTTTTCTTTTCTTTTCTCTCTCTGTCTTTAGGAGGGTACTTTAATCTAAACATGCTTTTGAGGCATGTCAGAATATCGCCTTCTCCTGAGTCCCAGATTTTGCTGGTTAGGGAAAGGTTGGTAATTTTCCCCAGAAGTGAAAGCTGGGGCACCTGACCTGGGGGTGGTTCTGTCTGGCTGAGTCACTTTGCTCCTGGAGGAGAAAAACACAGAGTCTGGAACACCCAAAACTTCTCGATCCTCAGTTTTCTTCTGTCATTAAATAACTTGCTAACAGGACTGCTTGTTTTCCCCCAAGTTGTTAAGTTTTGATAGTAAAAAACCCTAGTGGAAGTGTAGTTGTGCTGGGAAAATAATGTCTTCACTGGTACTCTTAGCCTTCTTTTTTAATTAAGATACTAATTTAGACTTGATAGTCATAAGGAGCTAAGAGAACAGCCAATATCTTCAAGCAGAGCTCTCAGATGTGAGTACAAACATGAGACTCTGTTGCAGACAGAAGTCAATTGATAACCTGTTGGTTATGACAGCCTCATTCAGATGCTCTGTTCTTGCCAGGGGGTCAGAGGTTCAAATTGCAAGTTTCATTCTGCAGCTTTCCAGCAATCCAGTGCTTTTCCAGCTTTTATGTCCTCGCATGCCCTGTGCTGCTTGCGGGGAGTAGGCGTGTGATACCCGTGTTTTGGGACACTCTAGAGCATTTTGTGGTGGTGGTTTCTGGTGGCTGGCATTGATGGCTGCCAGCAGCCACTATGTGTTGAGCTATACTGAATTCACAGCCCCTGGGCCCAATGACAAAGGGTAGGTTGCAGGTATGGCATAGCTTACTTTATTCAGTGTGGTGGCTTAAATGTTGTTGGCCAAAGAGAATCTTGTAATACATACTGAGTTTTTGCTATGCTGTGGGCTAAAGGCTGGCAGATTGTTCAGACCTAGGAAGAGCTCAGGGCTCCCTGTAGCACACTGTGCTCCTCTCAGCATGGGAAAAGTGTGGGAAGTGTCTCCCCGAGCATGAACTTTTGTGGAGGGCTGTGAAAGCTGGTAGGAGGCTTTGATGGTTGCTTCTTGAGCACGGCGGTTCTGGTGTGAGTACCTGCGTTGAGCGAAGAGCCATGGGAAATAGCTGGACCTTCTAAGCAGACTGTAGCTGTTTACAGCTGTTACCCTCGTAACTTGGTTCTTACCTTTCCTCTATACTAGTTTTCAAATGAAAGAATTAAAACCTTGAGGTAAAAGGCTGAGCAGATGCCAGATACAGTCTTGCTACTTGTGCTGAACGAACAGGTTGGCAGTTGAATATGAAGCTTTCCTATAGGCTCAGATAAATGGTGTGAATCCACCTGTCCTCTTTCCCATGGTCTAAGGATCTCTGTGTTTTCCCATTTATTTGATCCTGCATTTGATACTATGACAGCAAGTGAAGGGGGAGTAGTACTGTAGGAGATGGACTGAAGAGCAGAAAACATTTGGAAGTAAGGAGATCAGATATGGAAGTGCTACATGTGCTAAAAATTAGAGATGGATGAGCTGTGACCTCAGGTTTCAGAGGGGAGGCTAATGACATGAAGCCTTTCGGGGTTTTGTTCCTCTTGAGCTTAAAAATTGATTTTTCAGAAGTGGCATTTGAACAGATTGAACACAAGGGGCAGAGAATAGGTGTCTCAACCAAGGCAGCTGGAAAGCTTAATGGAACTGTCAGTGGTAATAGAGAAGGCAGCTGGTAGAGGAAAAAATATAGTGCAGTTTCTTACAGATCGCTTATTTGAGATGGTATCAGGATGTCAGGAACAGATGTCTGAGAGACTGAAAATACCTACTCTACTCATGTTGAGTTTTAACTTTCATTAAATCATTCTCTCAACTGGATTTAATTATTGGAATGCTGAATTGCATGCTTTTTAAAAGGAAAATACCAGAATTATGAAACTGTAACTTAGTTCTGGAAATGTGAAAACTACTGTATCCCTGCTCTGGCAGTTTATCTCCACTTGTTCTGTGCTTATGGTTTTGTGTTTGTGTTTGGTTTATTTTTTTATTCCCAATAGCATTGTCATCTTTTGGGTACTTGGACTAATTATGATGGATCTCTTCTCTTTTAAAGCATATTTTACACTTACAGTTTTTTCAGTCCACCCTCCTCCCTCTGCCCTTTTTCTGTATGCATTTGCCAGTGGTTCAGAGGTTCAGTTAAGTTGTGGCAGGCTTATACTGCTGAAGGGAAAAATGGCCACCTCACATCCTTCCCTTCAAGTGAAGAAGAAGTTCTGTTTCTTCAAATCCCTGCTAATGAATTTCTTCCTGAAATTCTTTTTCTGCATAATTTCCTGCTCTGACATTGTTTCAGAGACTGCATAGTAGGCAAGCTGGCTATTGCAGTTCTAGCAGCCAGCACGGGGGTTTTCTGGAGGAGTCTAAGGAAACACTTAAAACTATTACTGGTGTTTTAGTCTGTTATTAAGGAATTTTTCCTCCAATTGTATTTAGGTTGTGAGTTTTGGCCTTTTATTTTTTATTTATTTTTTAAGGGTCCTTTTTTCATGCTGTCTGCTTGTCACTGCTCAGAATGCAAAGAAAAGCAGAGACAGAGCCTTGTCAAATGCTGCAGTGCAGGACCAGTGTGGGTACTGAGGAGGGTGGTGAAGGCAGGTAGTAGGGTACCTAAGAGCACTGCAGAGCAGGAGTGACCTTCAAGTGTCAAATCTCTGTTCTAAAACAGGGCTTACAGTTTGTGCTTCCTAATGTGAAAGAGTAATACTTTTGTACAGTGTTTTCTTTTGAGAAATAGCGAGTTTTTAGAAATGGCTGTTAAAAAAACCCCATATATCTCTGCAGTTCTCGTTTTCCCTTGGGACTAACATTTATTTTGAGAGGTTTTTTTACTTGCGTGTTTCTGATTATAATTTAGGAGTCTCAGTTACAATGATTGAGAGGAGATTTCTATTGGGGAAGGGGAGGAATAATGGTATACATTCAGAAGCTCTCAAATAATATCTTACTTGAGGTGTCAGATTAAAGAAACTAACAGCTAAGGAACAGCATCTATTAAGAGTCTTTGCAAACAGTTGATAACATTTGGGAATAAACTAAATGAAAACAACAAACAAGTGGTTAAATAGAGAAGTATTTAACACAACGTTGATTTTTATCATAACTGGGGACAATGCAAAAAGCTGGAAGGAGAGCTTTTAGAACTGCTCTTGAAGGAAAGAAATCAAAATAAATTCGAAGTCGTTACTGAAGAGAACCTAGTACAGTAGTGTAAGTTTGCTTGGTTCTGATTTTTAAAACTGGAGACTTCTGGTAACTGAAGGATAACATATTGCTTTTAGCTGCTGGTTGAGGAAATGCTTAAACTGTAACAACTTGGTCTTTCCTTCTTCCAAGTCTCCTTGTAACATTTCATTGTTATGACTATGGAGGTTCATAAGGATGCTTAGCCTAAATGTTCAGACACTAAAAATAGGATTTGCTGTTCTGGCTAGTGCTGGAACCATTAAACTTTAAGTTTAATAGAAATCTCACAACTTGAGAAAGAAGTTGGTTTTGCTATCCTATTTTAATGATTGACATTATTTCTTTAATGCCCATGCAGTAGTTTATTGCAAAAATGAAGTGAATTTAAACTTCTCTTTCAAAGCTGTTGGTTCACAGTTTTTCATAGCTCAGAAGGTCATAATTTCAGTTATGGCTAAGGAGCTCTTTTTATTTGTGTGGGAGGGTGGATTAGAGCAGCAATTTCTGAATTGCTTTTATAACTAATGTGATTGTAACTATAGGAACGACAACAGAAATTGTTAAGCTTTTAAAAAATAGCTAGTGAGTTTGTATCCTTTTGTAGAGCAGAATGTTTGCTTTTGTATTAAGAATGATGTCAAGTTTTATTTAAAACTACCTACTTGCCAGCTGATCAGCCAATATGACTCTTCTCAGTAATTCAGTAAGACATAACAAAGGATTTGACAGAAACATATGTAATGTAGGGGGCTTCTGAAAAATACCATTATTCATAATTTAACAATGGAAATTGATACAGTACTGAGTACAGTGGTAAGTAATTTGGCAGGACTGGCGTCAAGTAGTGTGAATTGTTCTTTTACTATCTGTTTTCTTTGACCGTCTGTCTGAGATACGTATTAGCAAAGTAGTTGTTAGTGTGGGAGACGCTGTGTTTTCAGCCTGGGAGAAAGTTATTGCTCATAATTGCATGAAAGCTTACTTTCCAGGAGTTTGGAGTAGTGAAGAGTTGATAATGGGACAGCAAGTGAGTTTCTCTGTGTGCTGGACAAGCCATCAAGTCAGAAATGCTACGTATGATGCCTAATGTTTGCGACATTGCTGCAGGTTGGTGGAATGCACCTCACTCCAAAGAGAGAAGCAGTAATATGTTTCATTAATAATTACAGAGTTCAAGACATTTGATGGAATTTAACAAAGTTTAATAGCAGTTTAATAAGGTTCAGTAAGTTTGATGGCAAGGTTCACCTTATTAATTACTGCATGGAGGAAAATGTACAAAAGAAAATTGAGTTAGAATTGATTAGAATGATTCAGGCAGAGGCTGGATATGCAAGGAGTAAGGAAGACCTTCCCCATGGAGTCATGAGGTTCAGAGTGAACCTCCTTGCTTTCTAGACTCCTTGTGGAGCCGAGGTGTGGCTGGATCCAGTCCTAGTCTCAGACTTGGTCAACAATTTATGTCTAATGGAAGAAATATAAAGAGTAAGAAGGACTCACCCGTTAACTCATGAGATTCAGAGTGGATCCAACTGGTTTCTAAACTCCTTATGGAGCCTAGGTGTGACTAGGTTCTTAGTCTCGTACTTAGTTAATACTTTATGTCTAATAGATTAGTAATGTTTCCATTAGTATTAATTCAGAATGGTATCAGTCACTTACCAAGGATCTGTTGCAGGTAAGGGATCTCTCTGCCTTGGGTAAAGAAGGATCTCTTAGTCTCAGGTATGGAATCTCAAACCTGGAGAGGTATCCCTGCTCAAGTGTAGAGTCACCTAGTGTACAGTCCAGCCACAGTTCAGGAAGGGCTCAAATTTGGCCCATCCTGATGACAGTATTTCTAGAGTTAAGTAGTTGGCTACTAGTAAATAGTATAAACAAGATATATGTTTTCATTTTAGCTCTAGTGTCTTGTTCTGTTCTTTGGTTATCTTGCATTTTGAGTTCCGAAACCACCTTTTGAAATATTTTTCTGAGGCACCTTCACTCCATTATGTGTGAGCCAGGAGCTTTCCAGATCACAGGTTCACCACGGGGTGTAAGGCTTGTTGCTCCTTAGTCAGCCTGAACCGAAGTATGGCTAGAGGTCAGGTGTATCCATCACAGAAAATACTGGCCAGTGGTTTCCAGGTAATGCTCATAGCTGCAGAGGAAATGGATATCTTTCCTGCTGGATGGATGACTCTGCAAAGTTCCTTTTCTACGTAAAGTCTTCTACTGACCTGGCTGCGTTATTCTTAGCTAACTACAACTCTTATTATTGTGTAAGTTGTACTGGGATGTGGTGCTGAGTGCTGCTACTGGACAGTGATGGGAACAAAGAAGTGGAGATGACAGAGCAGTACTTCTGATATGGCACCAAATAGGAGAGGGCAAGTTCAGCCAAACTGCATTTTTAAAGTGCAAATGAGCAATTCTTCCTCGAGGAGGGAGAGTGAGATACTACAACTGATTTGTGAAAAAGGGCACCTTTTTCACTTTGCCCAATTATGTTGCTGCAACAATTTAATGAGACTTTGGGTGAATAATTGCTGTTTATTTTGCACTATTGCTGTGAACTGTGGTGTAAACTTGCAAGACACTGTACTTCTATCTAAAAGTGATTTAGAGATTAAAGGACTCTTATCTGATGTTTAACCTTTTGTGTTTAGTTGTTTGGATTTTTTGGGGTTTTTTGTTTTTTAAATTTTAATTTACTGATCATAATGGAAGTGTATGTAATGAGAAACGTATTTTCTTCAGTAATGTAGTTCTGGAATGGAATTGTTCACGTAGAATGCAAACAATCAGAGAGGATGTCTCTGCTGATTTCCTGAGTCTTCATCCTTGGAAATGCATCAGATGTAAATCAGGTTAAATATAATTTTTGGAAGAGTTTTAGCTTCCAGAGGAATGTCATGTTCTTTAGAGTCTCATATCAGTAACTTGCACAGAATTAAATATCTCTGACTTTCTTCCAAACAACAATGTTAGAAAAGCAGATTAGGAGAAGAAAATGTAGAAGTTATTGCATGGTTAAGAAGAAAAAACGAACATGGCTTATCTCTCTTTGTAGGCTTTTATAATGAATTAATAGCTAGAAATTATTTTTCGTATTCCAGTTGTTGTCTACTGATATAATTGGCGTGAATGTATTTGTGGTTTGGTTTGAGCTGGTACATGATGTCTAAAATTACCTCCTTTGCTTTCATGGTAGGTTATACCAGCTGCTTTCATAAGACCAGAAGGTGAGCCACTGTTTCACCTTCCTACTGCTGAATCGGGTAGACCCTCTCCCAACTGTCTGTTCTTTCTATATTATTTTCCCCTTGTTAAGCAAACTGAATCAGTTCCCACTGAGTTGATGAGCACTAGAAAGGACCCAAGGGATGAGTTGTGACCATGAAGCAGGAGAGGAAGGAGGGAAGAAGAGCAGTGGTGAGCCTTAAGTTTGGATGAAGTTTTACAAACAACTGAGGTGTAGACATGAGGTGAGGTTAACTGTGCTGTGTTTTGTGAAGAAAATCTAAGATACGTAGATGTAACCCAGACTTGACAGTAAGCCTAACACATGAGTTTTTGAAGTAGAGGGAAGTGATCATTTGCCTCAGTTAATACTTAACTGAGGCCTGTTTCTGGTTGCTTCTTTGCCACTCATGCGTCCTCACTCATTTAACTATTGTAATAGAGGTTGTGAGTCAGTACCATCAGCTGGTGTTGTTCATAATGTGGCATAGGGATACGCTGTCATCTGCCATCAGTCCATCAGTTTTAGTTTCACAGGACTTGGGTAGGGTGGGTTGGTTGCTGCTCTGCAGGGACAATGAAGTGGAGGGGAGCAGACAACGGAAAGACAGAACAGCATCTCCTGCCACAGCATCCATTAATGGCACTTGTGATTTGGAGCGTGCAGGTATTCAGTAATAAATGTGACTTCTAGTATTTTAAAATGGTGCCTGTCTGAAGTTTTTCGAGATTTGGAATGCAAAAATACGTGGTCTGATGGTGGCTTTTCTGTCTGCCACCTCAAAGTCTCGGAAGAAGTAACCAACTAATTATTTTCTTTAAGAATGTGCTCAAGATGTTGATGAACGAGTTTTAGTGAGAAGTGTGGAAAAAACCAATCTTAACTCGCCTAATAAGTAGCCTATAGTACATATAGCCCAATGCAGGAGAATGGTTTGCTCTGGATGGTAGTTGGAAGCTAATAGAGTGCTTTATTCTTGAGTGTAGTGTCAAATGATTCTTCAGATTTGTGTTTACTTAGTTTTAGGTAAATTAACTGAAAACCTTTTGGCACATCCTGTTGCCAGACTGTTCTGCTTGTCTACTCCTTCATCTGTCCATTTCCTCTGTAAATTGCCTCTCACTTGTTGGCAGCAGAGTGGTCATAATAAAACTGAGGTTCTGTCTCCATAAACCATGACATGTGGGACTGCTCTTAATTAATTTTCAGCAACATCTTTCTGTTGAAAACTTTTGAGTTGGTGATACCTTTTTAATAAGGGAGTTTATGAATCCTGTCTAACCTTTTATATTTCATGTTTAATAATTAAAAATGAAGGAAGTGCTTGGTAACAGTGAAGACAGTTCTGTGATTTTGGTATTTTGTTCAATGATTACCTTATAGAAAATAGAGCAGATTTTATAGCATAGAATTTATAATTCATTTGCATAGCTTGAGATATCTTTTGTGATTCTGCAGTTTTTAGTCTGTCTTAAAGCAAACTTGATTTCCATTAAGCAGTGAAAATGAATTGAAAAGAACTCCAATGACCAGTTTGCTTGCCTTGACATTTACTTCCTTTAATTTCTATGCAGGTCAGCTTCCCGAAGTTCCCTGATTTATCACTGCACTGTACATGTTTAAGTGACAAGCTGTCACTGTTGCTTGTGGCGCCGTATTCACCTGCGAGGAACAGGCTCATTAGGGTTCACCTACATAGATAATTTCCCTGGCTTTTAACCTGGAGACCTGCAGCCCCAATACTTCTGGCTGAGATAACAGACTGCTTTTGTCTGTGTAATTGGCTCAAGATATGACTTGAGTGATATTCCTAATTTCCGTTCTCACATTGTTAAATTGAGCAAAAAGCAGCACTTAAAAGTAGCCGAACTACTCTACAGCTACTCTAATTGAAGCTAGAGTAGTCTTGTAATTCAAGCTAGTTGTATTTGCAGTCTGTTCTGTGGTCTGATTAGCTGAATAGTTTGCCTGATATTCCCACCTGGAAGTGTTTGGGCCATCCTTGGTTTGTCATCCAACAACTGTCTCTTCCTCAGCTTCAGCGTTCATGCTTTTGTTCGGAGTTGCTCTCTGTGCCTTTGTTATTTGTTTCATTAATATTTCAGTCCCTGAAAGTGTTTTATCTCCAAGTGAAATTGTAACTAACGGTAGGCCTGGCATAAAAATTCGGGGTCGTGTTGGTGTCTCATAGCTGAGTGCCTGTCTATATACAATCTGTAATTCTTGGCAGCAAAAGAGGACTCTCAAAATCTGCAAGTGTTTGTTGTACAAAAGTGCCTCCCCTAGGTGGGACATAATGTCCAATAACAGCAGTGTTGGGTTGAGTTAGGGCTCATTCTTATGAGTGAAGAATACGAGTTGTTGGAGAAGAGAGAGGAAGAGTTGGGAGGCACAAGTCAGAGAAACATAAACCAACTTGACCTCTCCAAATAAGGGTTTGATTCATCATTGATGGATCGTTAAGAGGGAAGTGATATGACAGTTTAGAATGGAGCCACTGGAAAATAGGGTGTACTAGACACAGTGTGTATGTGAGGGTTTACTGCTTCCTTCCTACATTTTCTGTCCTTGTAGTAATAGTATCTGTATCTCTTAATGTAGTTCAGAGGGCAGGATCTAGTTGCCAAAGGAGAAGGGGTGTGGGCGTATTTAAATTGAAGAGATGTTTTTTTGCTCAGCAGCCTCTTTCGGGGGCGTGTATGTTTGGGATTGCCAAAATTGAGTAGCTGCAAATTGCAGAGAATTTGGATTATGGATGGTAGTATTTTGAGCTAAAACTGTGAATTAGACCTGGCTGACTCACACAAATTCAATGGGATGTGGTTTTCTTTAAACTCTGTTGCGTGTTAGTGCTGATACAAAACCAGCAATTCCAGGCTCCCTGTGAGAGTGTGTTGTGCGGGCATTTGATTAAGTGAATTTGAACTGAATTTGCTACTCTCTCATTATGTTGCGTGAGAACCAGGCTGACGAATATATTTGATTCATTTATGGATGTTGTAATAGCAAGTACCAGACAGACCAAGCTAAGGTCACATCTTCTCTTTTCATTTTGTGAAGTCTCCTGCAGAATATGGCAAGTAACAGACAGGAACCTCTGTAAAATACTGCCCTTGGTCAAATCTCACTTCATTATTGATCTTTCTTCATAGTTGACCTTCCTAGAAATGTGTTCGGTGTGTGTGTGCATGCACACTTAAAGTAGATTTAACTGTTGAAAGAATAATATCTAGTAGTGTCAGTCACTGCAGAACTCATTAGTGCTCTGAGCAGCCGTGTTCACAGCAGCTGTGTTCAGTGCTGTCTGCTCTTTGGCTCTTTCCTTCAAATAGGGCTGTGTGATGCTTACATTGGAAGAAAACCGGTCTTAGTGTGTTTAATGTATGTGGTAGAGGCTTTGGTTCAGCATTTCAGGCTTCCTGGATTTCTTATTTGGCTTGTTGGAGAGTTGTATTTTTGGTGTATTAGGCCATCTGCTAAACTGTTAATTTCATGCTGTATTTTGTAAGCACTTTGTGGAAGATGAGTTGATGCTAAACACTAGGCAGTTTTTGATGTGAATTATGCTTGCCAAACTGTCAAATCTCACGGAACTCTTTGTAGAAAGCATCAAGAAAAATTGACATGTTTTTATGGAAGGTCAGATATTTCTGTATCGCTTGCAATTTTGGTGTGGTGTTTTGTTACTGAAAAGAATAGGCAAGAAGATTCCAGGCGTAGTTGGCATTGTTTTGGGAGACATTTAAAACTTTGTGGTGATGCAGCAGCTTTGAGAACTGCTAATATAAGTAGAGAGAATTACAGATATTAATATGGAAAAGCTGCTTTCACAAGCTAGATGTAGTTGTTTCATTTTATATATATAATTTTCTTTGTTTGGAAATAAACTCAGGGGTTTTTTTTCCAATTTTTTTAGTTTCTCCCCCTTCCCATGTTTGGTTATTTTCTTGTAGGTGATTTGTTATAGTAATGAAAAGCAGATGAGTCAGTTTTTCTCGTTTACTTACTACTTCTCACCTAAGTTGCTTATAGGCCCTCCTAACAGCTGTTTCTCTGGATAAGGTACTTTCCAACTAGAATGTTCCTTGACTAAGCAAAGTATGCTCAATGTACTCCTTTGCATCCTGTTGGCACAGCTAAGTGAGATCTAAACGTCTTAATGTGAAATCCACTTCAGCTTGATTTTGGGAAAACAGAAGGAAATTAAGATTTCCTGATTAGCTGCCTTGCTTATTGGTGGTTAGGGTTTTGTGTTTGTTTTCTAGTTGGGACAGACCAATACTGCATGAAGACTTGGAGCAGGGAAGCAGTTGTCCATGCAGGCTCCAAAGTAGGTCTCTGTAATTTTACTTTCTTAAAGGAGCAAGGTTTTGCTTGTGGACAAGGTGGAAAGGTGGAATTGAAACAGGATAAGCCAGACAGCTTCCTTCACTTCGGTGCCCAAACGTCTGTAAATGACAACCCTGTGGACCTGGCTTTAGTGAGAACCTGTTTAGCATAAGAGTCTTGGGTCATACAGGGCACTGCCTTCCCCTTTTGTTTATGTGTTTGTCCCTAAATTTCAGTTGTTACCCCTCGATGTGGCCATGTTGTACTAAAGCATAGATTCTTATGATGGATGCACTTTTCCACAGATCTGTATGAATTCTAAGGTTGGTGGGTAAAAATGGACGCAGTATTTTTAAGGCTATTTGCCCTTCCTCAGTACAACAAAGCAACCCCTAAGCCACTCTATTTGAAATTAGAAAATTAATATTAATATTTATCCTTGCTGTAGTCTCTTTTTAATTAAATAAAATTTGGGCAGCATGTCTACTGCTGACTGCATGGGATTTTAGACTGTTGAAGGTGATTGGCATGGCAAGCAGGAGTTGATCTGATAAGCTGGACAGCAGCAACTGTAGCTTCTGCAGGTGCTAAGAAAGAAGTGACATTTTGGTTCATAAAGTGGGCTTGCTCCTAAACTTAAAGATTGACTAGGGCCTGACAGAACAGAAACGGAGGTTTCTCTTAACGTTTTATTTGGGTGAGATTTCTGTGGATGTTAAGGTCCTGAAGGGCATGATGATCAGAAACAAGCAGTCCATCTGTTAGCTCTGGATGATGCCTCCTCTATTTCTTATCTCCATTTTAGACGTGGAACACTTCTAAAAGTATGCAGCAAATTGTAGTTCAGCTTTACTGTTATGTGATTATAATAATGCAGAGAAATTATGGTTTTAAAAATCGAGTTTTCATTCAGAGATGCTCAAAGTCTGTAAAGCTTTTAATGAATACTGTGGTTCTGAAGTTTTTGTATGTAAGAGAAGGAGACATTGAGGAACTCCATTGAATAAAGGATGTTAAAACAGTTACTGAAATGTGACCATGTTCTCCTAACCACCTGTCTTTAAAAGACAGCTTGAGAGGTGATTTTTAATAATAAAGTCCTTGACTGTCAAATGTGTATGTCATGCATTATCTTTGTTGGCACGAACAATTCCATTAATCTTATGACTCTAGGTAAAAGGCGGGGGGGGGGGAAATAATTAAGCAGTTGCATAAATACTGTCTCTAAGGTGGCTGAATAAGATACAGTTTCCTAAAAATGAAATATTTCTATGTGACATCTTGTTCAGTTACTGGAACCATAAACTATGTTTTTCTTTGACACAGTAATTTACTTGCTATCCTATAATTCTTACCTAGTTTTTTTTTAAACTACTTTTTGTTTTTTTAAAGGGAATTATAGAATAATTTGATTCCTTATTCTTAAAAATGCCCTCTTTTTGAGGATTGTGGTATCACTGAAAAACACACCTTGGCAGTGCCTGGAGGAAAATTGGAATGGAGTGAAAGGGAAACGCATGTTTGAAAACTCAGAAATGTTGAGAACAAATGTTGTAGAAGCAGAAGGGAGTGAAGTTCTTTTGTTGGTGACCTGCTTCTGTTCCTGAGCTGATATGATGCTGAAATGTGTGGTGGAGCATAGTATTTGTCACATTGTCTGGAATAATATATTCAGCAGTCTGAGAAGGGGAAATATATGAGTTGTTACTTTCCCAGTATGATAGGGAAGGTGATGTTGCCTATCAAGGTTTTAAATTGGGGTGAAGACTTTGTGCTGCTTCAAATCGGTGTATTTTATCTGAACAATTTGCATTTTTATGGATAAAGCAAAATAAAAAGTAGACAGTAAACTACACATTGTGAGACTGGCATAGGAGAGGGGTGTGTGTGGAAGAGCTAAAGTGGTGTTTAGAAAGAAAAGCTCATCTGTCCATCAAAGAGAAAGTAACTGGAAAAAAAAATCTCCAAAAAGCTGAAACCAAGGCTAGCCTGCTGTAGAAACCCAGCACACCTCTCCATCCAGAAGTAGTTGGTGTGTAAGGTCATCATATACTGAAAACTAATTTATTGTTTGGAGATTATGAAAGATTTTGCCTTTAGTAAAAGGATTTGTCTATGCTACTGTGCAGTATTTGGGTATCTGTGCCAAATTGAAAAAGATGAGCTCTGGAATTAGTCATAGTCCAACTATGAAGCATAGATTCCTCTATAGGCTACTTTATCAACCCGAGGAAGTAATTAATACAATCCTGCTGTCCAAAAGAGGCGAGGGGTTTTTTGTTTTGGTTTGGTTTTTTTTTTTTTTAAATTGTGTGGTTATTTTTTTGAGTATATTTAGCAGATTGTGTCCATAATTGAAGATTTGACTGGGATTGCAGCTGTCCAGTTGCAAAAGTGTTTGTATAAAAAAAAAAAACCTCTACCAAATGATGAACTCAAACTGGAAGTTGTACAAAATGTGGTCAGGAAAACCAATTTAACTGGGCAAGAGCGGTGTGGGGGAAATTCAAAACTCTAGGAAGACAATACACAATGGAAAGATTTGCAAGTCCTACCTAGAAAACTTCTTGGGATTTCAGGGTAGTGAAAACTTATTTTCAGATGGATGGTTTCTGAGATGTGTTCAGAATAAGGAGAGAAGAGAAAGAAGTTATTTTAAGAGGTGTTTTTCTGCCGGGAGCATGCATTTGGATGTGTTGCAGACTCACATCTGAGTGACAACTTCAATGGGCAGTGCACCATGTTATGCATGTGCAAGTGAATGTTGAAATGCATAGAATTGTTCTGATTTTTTTAAAATTAATTTTCAAATTATTTTTTTACTACTCTGTCTACTTTGATCAGGGCTTAAGTAGCTTAAGCTTCAAGCAGTTAAGACTGCTTGAAATGTGTTAAAGCAGTAATTTTCTAGCTTAGCATTAGATAGATGCTTTTAATGGAAATTAATTTATATTAAAAACAAATAATGGTTTTGTTCAATTTTAGAATAACAGAAATTTAGCTGTCTTTTGGAAGTATCTGTCAGTAACAATTATTTCATCATTTCTGTATAGCACTAATTTTTTGTGTGTATAGTATGACATAACTTGACTTTGCTACCTCCTTCCTGACTGTTCTCTAAAGACTATGTTAGTTTTCATCAGTGTTAATCTGTAAATTAATTACAGAACCACGACATCATGGGTAAATGTGTGCTCTGTGAGCAAGGCCAGCAGAGAAATACAGAATAAGGTGGCAAGATTAATCTGTTCTAGGCGCTGTTATTTCCCTGATGTGCAGCACAAATGACTTCTGTTAAAAGTTAACAGTTAAAAGATATCCCTGTCCTTTTGATACAGTTACATAGGGTTTATAAAGTAGGACACGTACCATTCTCTTACGTCTGTTCTGCTTTATATATATTTATATAAAATGCTTTTCCATCTTCAGTTAATGAAAGAAT
The DNA here is from genome assembly GCF_000695765.1 of Mesitornis unicolor. Lineage (NCBI taxonomy): Eukaryota > Metazoa > Chordata > Aves > Mesitornithiformes > Mesitornithidae > Mesitornis > Mesitornis unicolor. The sequence goes on along the minus strand of NW_010160745.1, from coordinate 64,464 downwards.
CTGGTCTCCATTTCTCTGTTTTTGTGATGGTCTGAATTGGGCCATCACTTGGTCTGAGATGCAAGGAAATGTTTTTGAAAGCAGCTTCTGTTTCTTTCTGTTCCTCCCTCTCCTGCTCCTCTGTATGAAGTCTTGTGCTGCTTGATCCGACATTTAATCCCTTCTTCCTTCTCCTGCCTTTTGCTATCCTTTTAGCAGTTTTCAAAGTGTGATGTTGCCCTGTTTCTCTTGTGAGACTGTAGTTGTCTGTCACTTTACTCTTGTTTGTCTTTTTCTGTGATACCACAATGTGAAAGGTGAAGAGAGGGGAGCTGCACATCAAACCGTAACTCTTGAAAAGCAAATACTTGGTTTGGTGCAGTATGAACAATGTCATGTTCAGGATGACTCTGAAAAGTTCTTGAGCTTTTCAAAATCACAGGAAAGCTATTTTGTTGACATGATCAGGTTTTGTTGGGCAGTTGGGACTTATATTTCTGTAGATAATTCTCTTTTCTGTTACAACTTTCAAAGTTGTTAGACGCAGAACCTGATTTATCTGGGGCAATGGAGAAGACTGCATACTTGGAAAGAGTGATGTGAAGGCTTGCAAGAACTGGTTATTTTTTGTCAATATTACTGCTTGAGTTGTACTAGAAACATTGCGTGCTTTTACAGGCAGCTGAAGCATCACCACAACTACGGAAAACAGAAGGTACAAGGCCAATGATAATGTTCTGTTTTCCTGAGACTACACATAAAGTAGATCATGGCTGGCTAGAAGGTCATGTTAACACTACTGCTGTAGCTGTGATGGCAAGGATGTGGAAGAATGCTGCCTCTGCATACGTGCATTCGCAGAAGTTGCTGCTTTTGCGTGTCATTGTGCTCATAAAGGTGTATTCGGTACTCGAATGGTTTGTTTCCGTCCCTGGGGTAGCTTTATGGCAACGCAAAGCACATTCTGTGGCGCTTACAGTCATTCTGGGAGTGCTTTGCTGGTCTAACATGCAGAGGTTTCTGGGCTGAAGTACTCATAGTGTTTATGTCACTTCATAGATTCTGTTCTAATAGACTCAGAGGGACTTTTTTCTCCAAAACCCTTGATCTTGATAGGGGAAGGAAAGCTGATTTTTCTTGCCTGTATTTTTTTTTTACTGTTGTTCGTTCTTTTGTTAACTTTAGAGCTGTAGTGCAGTAAGCACAATGATGACTACCAAGGTAGTAATGGATAAAAGGTGGCCTGATAACAAAGGCTGAAATAAGTGATTTTTACTTGAACAATAAAAGGACAATGAAATCATAATGGAAATGGCACAGGCTTAGAATGGACATTGCTGCATTTAAAGCCTAGACTTGTTTGCTATACCCAAAGAGATTACTGAAAGCTTGTTAGTTGGATGGAGAGAAGCACTAGCACTTGGGTGAAGCTACTGTTTCATTTTGTCAGGGGCATGACATCTTTTCTGTCTAGTGCTCTGCTTTTTCTCCTCAGTATGTAGCAGATATTCCTAAAATAGATAAGGAAAACAGAGAATGAGTGAAATGAAAATTTGCTATGAAATGTGTGAGTCTGTCTTTTTCCTTTCTTTTTTTTTTACTGTATGTTTTCCAATTCTGCTGTTTTTACCTGCAATTAAGTGCATCAC
>NW_010160745.1:0-62805 GCF_000695765.1 Mesitornis unicolor | reverse complement strand
TTCCCTACTAAGAAACCTGAAGAGAAAAAATGTTTTGTAAGTGGGAGAGCAGTATTGTGAAATTGTTTAAAAGTTAAACAAAAAAGTAAGTTTGTGGACTGGTGAAATACAAGTGAATAAGATAATCTTCAGAGATTTCGGTATTTTTCATTTAGGGCCTCCCGATTTTTTTACACTACCATTGAAAACATTGTGGTAGTTGGCATTCAGCTTGCCATTTCTCCAGTTCTTTTTTTATTTTTCTGGTGAAGATAAACTGTAGAGGGAAGGTGAACAGATGTGCTTCATGATTGTGAAAGGGACACTTTTCATTTGTTTTGAGAGAGAGGGAAGTAGAGGCACTTACGAGAGATCAGGGTAGAAGTGATGGGTGTAGTGATGCACTAGCTTAAAATTATTTGGGACAGAATGTTAATCTATGATAATTTAAAAATAATTTTATCCTTGTTCTGGTGTGGAAGCGGTGGTGTTTATACATAAATGTAGCAAAGGAAGGTTGTACAAGCATAATGTGTGAAGCTCTGTAAATTTTGGGCAGTGATTGCTGGCATCATGTCCAGGCTTATTTAGTTTGAATAGAAACATGAGCACATGAACACCAAGAACTTCAGCAGGCAGTGAAGACCATCCTGGAAATATCTGTGATGGGAAAGGTTAGAGGTGTTCTGCATATATAGAAAAAGAGGATATTTAAGAAGGACTAAGACAAAATGCTAGTTTCAAAATAAATCAGCGACTTGAGAAAATTTGGGGTATATGAAGCTATAAAAGTCTGAATAATAACAGTTTCTGAAATGTACAAATGTTCATATGACCTGTGCTAATCCTATCTAGAGGAATGGTAGCAAATAGTATGTGCTCCAGAAACCTGTGCTAGTGATATTGGCCAGATTGTTGGGGCTCATTTATTAGTAGACACTAAGAGAGTAACCTGCATTTGTGTGATCTTCACTGTGCTCTGTTGTGAGTCCCAGCAAACTCCTTCGTGTGAGCCGGGAGGCAAAGAGTTAAAACGTTAGAAGAGTTTTCCTGTGTAATAGCATAGATGATTTCCATGCAGAAATTGAATTTAAGATCTGTGCTGTTGTGAAAGATGGGTTTATCGGGGGGGGGGGGGGGGAAGTTTCCAACCTTTGAGACTGACACGCTAAGTTTGAAAGACCTTCACTTTCATTTAGTGCACTTGGACAATGCAATTAGTGTATTTTTGTCTAATCTTGTAGTCCTAGCAGTTGGTTTATTGTGGAATGGCTTGTGTTCACACAAAACGTTTTCCTTTTTTTTTTTTTTAACTTTTGCGGCTACTGGGTTTTCACTGGCTGTGTTTTTCTTGATCCTAAATACATGATCTGCAGTAAAAATGTTTTTTCTTTATTAGAATTTGTTGCAGAATGTCCAAACAGAATTTAGGCTTTACTTCTCTCTCCTTCTAATTGTTTCCTAATATGTGGGTGTCATACTTCCTTACCTAGTATTTATTGGGAACTACATGTTCAGTTCCCTTGGCCAGTTTTCAGAATTGCGGTCAACATCTGTATGTGAAAAATTACTACAAGGATGAAAGTACTATGATATCTTTAATTGTGCTTATCCCTCAGCAAAAAGAGTGTTGCCTTTTCAAAAGGCTAGCTGTGGCGATTAGCATGTTCTTCAAGGTTATAAATGGAAAAAAAAAAGGGGAGAAAAAAGCCCCTAAAAGAGGCAGTCTCATACTTCTTCAGGGGAATCTCTTCAGTTAAAAACTCCTTTCCTTCCTTTTATGTCTTATATGTGAACCTCACCATTAATCTGAAAGAAACATGAGCAAAAGAATAGCTCACACATGCCCTTAAAAAACCAAACCTAAAGATCAAAATAACAGTACCTTTTAAAATTATTACAGAAAGGACTTTAAACACATTTGTTTGTTTATGATCTTGATTTAAGACCAACCTGTGCTCTTCTTTGAGTAAATATTGAAAAGCTCTTTTAGCTGAAATACTGTACAATTGCATTTTCTTTGAACAGGTACTTTGTGCTGGACTTTGAGACGGGGATTCTGCAGTATTTTGTGAATGAACAAAGTAAAAACCAGAAGCCGCGAGGAACCTTGTCTTTAGCTGGAGCTATAATATCACCCAGCGATGAAGTGCCGCACATGTTGGTGGTGTACTCTGCCAGTGGCGAGATGTACAAGTTGAGAGGTACGGTGCTGCTTAAACTGCCAGCTCTCTCCCATTCCCGCTTCTGCGCCTCTTCTCTCATGTCTAATTTCTCTTTTACTTCCCTGTACTGTCAGAAGCTAGTGGTTATACACCTGTATTGTTACATACTGTATTATAAAACACAGTGGAATGGTAATCTGGAGTTAAAAACGTGACTTTACAATATATAGACTTTCAGGGCTGGAAGATATTTCGAGATGCCTTCTATAAGCTGTTACTGTGGCATTTTGATTCTACAGTATGTCTTCCTTGCTTCTGAAGGAAGAAAAAGCTGCTTTCATTGCTGTTCACAGTACAGTATTTAATTTCTAATATTGTTCTCCTTGGCCACCATCATGCAGATAATTTGCAGTAATGAATCTGCTGAGGGATCAGAGAAGGGAAAAATGCCAATAGAAGGCTCTTGAGATGCTCTGTTCTTGTCAGTCTTGGAATAATTGAGTGCACATTTAACATAAAATGTTGCCTTCCCTTGCTTCCAAATGTAAAAACCCCAATATAAGATATGTAAGAGTTACTTTTAATAGTAGTATTTTTGTTGTTGTTGTTTTTAAAAAGCAATATTCTGGTTCTAAGGTATTTTCAGTGTGGTTGGTTGATCTGGATAGTTTCGTATCAAAGTAGTTTATGAAAAATAAATGAAATTAAAAATGACACGTAATACAGAGTCTTTAAACTTCAAACAAAAATCTAAAATTATGTTAGTTTTTTTCTGACCACAGTTTATCAAGTTAGCTAGCAGGACACAGTATGCAGGAGTCCTCTGTAGTACAGTGCGTTACTGTTTTATCTGTAGAACTGAAACACAAGAACAAACAGGGAGGGTTTCTGTTAAAAATGTTTTAGAATTTGCACAGCTAGAAATGATGAACATTTGTGGTTTCGTTATTATGCTTTTCCAGTCACTTGAGATGACCAAATACTTACAATATGCCGCTTTCAATTTAATGAGATCTGTGAATTTGATTCAAATCAGTAAATAATTTTTATTCTGAGTCAATAACCATTAAAACACTTAATAGCAGAGGAAACAGCAGAGAAAGTAAGAGAAAATATTTATGGAAATTATCCTTTTTGTGTTAGAATTCCTAATTAGGATTGCTGTAGTATTGTTCTGTTTAGAAAAACAGACAAACAAAACACAAAAACCCAGACCGACCTCTCTTCTAAAAATACTTTATTAATATTACACAGGAGCCACCTGATAAAGGCTGCAGACATTTTTTTTCAATAATTTTTAAAGCTGTTTCTCAATGATGTATGGGGAAAGTTGTGGGTTTCATTCTTGTGTGTTTTAAGTTGCATGCGAATGACACATAGGTTTAGAGAAAGATTTAGTTGAACTACATTAAAACAGAAGTACTAAAGTATATGGAGAACTGGTAGCTTGTCTGGTAGCTGATTGACAGCCTGAGTGAAGAGATTTCACTGATTTAAATGCTATGGTGTGGCCCTTGTCCTTCACAGAGAGAGATGAGTAAAGCAAAAATAGATTAAAAATATATTTTAAAAAAGTAATCTTGGGGTGATTCTACTTTTAGTAACACTTGGAGGAGGTAAGCTTCTGAACCTTCTTCATAGTTACCTCTTCCAAATGGCCACAGTATCTTCAGTTGAGTTTTAGACACGTTGTACTGAAGAACTTGCATATACTTAATTTAAGTAGTGTAAATTAGAATTTATAGTGCATCCTAACCAATAAATAATCTCTCTCCTCCTCCCCAACCCTGTCACATTTTCTTCTGAAAAAAAAAGTGTTAGCTTATGTGTGATTCCCAGCATTTTCTTGTTTCTATTCTAGCTGCTGATGCAAAGGAGAAACAATACTGGATAACTCAGCTTCGATCCTGTGCCAAACATCACAAGGAAGGTAATTCTAAGGTAAATAATTAAGAGGGAGAAGTAACAATTATGTTTTAAGTGGTGTAGGTGAAGAACAGCACAATGTGGATGATAGACTGGGTGCTGTAGTTAGTGGGTTGATATTTAGAGGTTTATGAGTAAAAGCAGCAAGTTGTCATTTGTCACTAACTGGAGCGGGTGTAAGATTTAAGATTGGGCAATCTTAATAAACATTGTCCTAGTAATGAGAAATTAATGAAGTGCATTTTGAATGCTGTCAGTACATGGTTAATTGAGTGGCTGGGTCAACAGTTCTAGTATTATCAAGTATTATTAAATACTTGTGTGATGTCCTGATTCGTAGTTAAGTGTTAGGACTGATAGTAGTTTTACTTCATGTTATAAGATTTAATGGTTCTTATTATAGAAGCTTCAGGTAGATGTTAGCAGTGGTCAGTCTTCAACTTCTTTACCAAATCTGAAACAGGTAATCGTATGAATATTTATGTTGTTTATTATATATATTATTTATTTCTCTTTGGAAATTGTCAGAATTTTTGTCCTCAAACAGATAAATTTTTTCACAGGTAAAAAACTGACTTTAAAAGTAATAGAATGATGGGTTGAGTGTGTCCCTTGCCTCCAAGTAGAAATGACATTAATCTGTTTAAATTAGAACACACTTTGATAGTGGGGGATATTAAAAACAAGCAAACAAAAAGCCCTATCAGCCCCCTTCCATTTCTTAAATGGAAATGCTGGAGAGGGGGGAAAGTACTTTTCATAATTTGCTGTTACTTTGTAGAGAATGAACTCAGTGTGACAGAAAGGGACTACGCTGCAGTCTTTTTCTTCTGATGATGGGAAAGGAAAGGGCAAATCAGGGAAGTACAGTGAATAAGTGTTCTAGAGTGGCTGAATAGGAAATATTTGCTAGCTGTTAATAATAATATCTGTATGGGGGAGCCTCAAAGAAAATGAGATGAAAACAAGTTCAAAATAAAAGGAGATGAATGAAAACTGGAGATTATTATGGGATGCTTTAGATGCCAAAAGTGTATATAGATTGTAAAAGTATTTGAAAGGCAAAGTGTTTCTAGAAAGTCTTCACTGAGTGCGAGGCTGTTAAATACAAAGACAGCCTCTGCCACTGGAGATCAAACACGCAATTTTAAGAAACAGGACGGATTTAGAATGGGGAGCATCTTTGTAGACTTGTTCTTCAGTTCTTGCATAGTGACCTACCGCTGCTCTGGCTTTCTTCTAGTTCCTAGGCTCATTGTGCAAGAAAATAAAAGGATTTCCTTGACTGAGAGGTAGTGGGCATACATAACTGAGGAACCAAAGGAATGATTATTTCAGACAGCAGGAGGAGGGTTCTTGCATTTTTCATAGAAGACTGATGAGTTACAGAAACTTGACATAGGATGCTGGAGAATAGATGCATTTGGTTGGTACAGCCAGTCATAGATTTTAATTGGCTTGGATCCATTTAGTATAAAATAGAAAAGCTGAAGAAAACGAAAATATTTTCTTCCTTTTGCATAATTGAGGACAAAAATCTGTATTTTTGAATTTGTTAAAATAGCCCTACCACTGATAGGACTGTCATGATGTGATTTGTTGTTCTACTGGCAGCAGGGCTGGATCTCTCTCTTCCCTCCTCTCATGACACTTTGAGGGCTGTAGAAAATGGTGACCACGAATTGTGTATGTCTCATAGTGCTGTCACAGACAGGCAGATAGTCAAGTGTTTTATGCCTCTGAAGTTTCAACAGGGTCCAAACTCTGCCTTTGGTAACAGGAGTGTTTCTGCATCTGGAAATTTGGAGCCTGAGTATTTGCTCCCAGCTTGTCCTACAGCTTAAACTCACCTTTTGGACAGGAAGAATGAGAGGCAGAAATTTTTTGCTATTTTTTTGGGAGCTGTACACTTAAGAAGCAGGTGGAACAGGAAGTGTAAAATATGCAGCGAGAAATATATTTTATATTATGCAAGTGGGATATAGGTGAGCTGGAGAAACATAATGGGATAAATAAACAAGCAGTGAGAAGGTTCCCAAGAATACCCATGAAGCAACTCTTAGCTGCAAGTCTTTCATATTAGAGAGAGAACATGTTTTTGAAATCTTGAATAGATACCATTGGAAGGAGGTTCATAGGAAAACACAGGAATTTGGAGAATGTTTTTCAAAGCTGAAGCTGTGTCACTATTTCTGTGAAATATTCATAAGGAGAGTATTCCATCTTGAATCAAGATCAGCACCAGTTTCCTTTCTTTGTCAGAGCTGCTGCCTGCTTCAGAATGCTACCGTACGACGTGCTGTCTTTGCTGTCTAAAGCTTCAGGTGGGGACTAGAGTGGTGGAGGAAATTAAGCAGCGCAGTGATTAAAAAAAGAAAAGAAAAAAAAAGTTATATGCTAATGACTAAATGTAGTTGCATCCTAGTGAATGGTCCAAAGGTGAGCTACACAGCTAAAAAGTGGATGTAGCACAAGCTAAGTCTGTCACTTTGTTTTAATTAAACTTTACATCGTAATGATAAAAAAGCAGTAAAAGGATAATGTTCTCTGGCAAATAATTCTTATGCTGTAAGACAGTCTCCATGTTCTTGGTATTCCCATACAAGTCTCATTTTGCTTAATTACAGATTGCTCAACCTTCACAGAGTGCCAAATCATACTGTACTGGAAGAAGGCTTCTATGTCTGGATAGGATTACTGTTTTATAGACTATTCTAAGTGAATATTATTGTATGAATTTTAATTAAAGCATTAGTTGAAGTATAATTCAGTGATATTAAATGCTTCCAAGAAGTGGGCTTTTGCATAGTTTTTGTGGTAACTTCCAAGAATAATTTTATATACATAATTTTTCACAAGCTTGTTAGTTCTTCTCTTTCATACCCCTTTTTTCTTGGCTGTTTAATGATGGTGATTGTAAAAGCACTACTAAAAACAAACACGGGAGCTTTTATACCAGCTCTTAACTCCGATGTGTGGATCAGTCCCCTTCAGTCAGGACGTATAACCTTTGTATTTTTCAGTGTGTATCAGAAATGTGGCAGGGAACAGAAACTTTTATCTTGTGGAATAGCTTCTGTCTTAAATTGTGCCCAGATGGGAACTTTCAGCTTAGGTTTGCTCTAGAATGAGAAGGTGGACTCCCTCTTGTTCCAGCTTCTGGTTTGGAGCTGCACAGGTGAGCTGCTGAAAATGGTGTGGTTTCATATTTTAGCTGAACTCATCTGCTGATTCCCTGCAGCTGGAAATGACAGCCCAATTCCCTTCCTTCTGCTGCCACCCTTTGCATGGGCTCTGCTCTGTTTCTGGTCCTGTGGTAGCTCAGGCATCAGAAACAGAAAAACAGCATCCTCCTAAAAAGGACTTGGTTACCTGACCAGCTCGCTGAGGAATCCAGTGGGAAAGCTGGACTCTGCTTCCAGCAGCCCGTGGTAAAGCCCTGCTCTGCTCCTTCTCTTGGATGGAGGATGGCTGAAATGCATCTGGCCAAAACCTAACCTTTCTCTGGTTTAGTCTGAGGCTTCATATTTAAAATTGAGCCAGCCTAATGACTGCATGCCTCTGCGAGAGACTATCCTGCTCTCTTTCCCCTCAAGCAGTGCTCCTGTGCACATCAAACTTCTTTCCCTTTGAGCAAGTTCACTTTTCCCACCTCTGGTATGCTTGCCTGCTTCCTCCTCTCGTCCTATCCTGTCTTCCCCTGAAGCCAACTAAAGAATGGTGCCTCTAATTAAAACATGCTTTGGAAATCCTTACAGTCGTGAGGCTGAGAAGGAGGCAGTGCTTGGCTGTAGGTATGTGTGTGTTTGACACGTTTTTTCCCTCCCTTTAGAAGCTGCATGAAGGTAAGAGTTGCTCACAGCTCTCTGCTTTCAAAATCTTTCTACAGAGATGGAAAAATTGTGTTTATGACTGAACATGAGCTTGCTCAAATGATTCTTGACAAAGAAAAGGATTTATGATGGAATGATTATCATAGTCTTTTGCTTAAAAGCATACACAAGTATTGCCTTACTGAAGATGGTGAAATACTGTAATATTCTGTCAGAAAAGTTAGTACCATAGATGATGCTTTACACAAATGCGTAAAGCCGGTCCCTTTGCAGTGCTGAAGTTTGGATGTTATGTAGATTCAGTCATTTACATCTTAATATTTGCGAATGACCATAACGTAAATTAAGCAGATCTCTGTCCGTGTTTTTCTTTTTTCAGCATCTGTTTACTTAGGATGCATTGGAAAAGAAGTAGACAGGAAATAAAATACTGAATGGTGATATCTCAAAATTGTAATTACTTTCTGATAGTATGTGACTTCTCATTGCTCTAAAGCTGTGTGCAGGGATGGGTTCTGTGCTATATATATATATGCAGAGGAGTAAAGGAATGTCACTTCAGTATTTATTATTCTGTAGAAAACATCTGTGGCACAGTGCCTGTGAAAACGATGATTATCAGCCATAAACAGATACGACAGTTCACTTCAGAAATTAGTTTATTGATCTCTGGAACATTGCATTTACTTTCCAAAATAAACAAAACTGCTTCTGGTAAATGGTGGAAAACACTTCAGCTTCTTTGTGAGCAGGAGGGGCAATCTCCAGGGAGAATGAGTCATGAAAACATTAGTACAGTTGAAACTTGCTGTTCTACAGTTACATTATTTTAATTGTTAGGAGTTTTGATATCCAGATGGAAGCATTCATTATGCTGCTTTTTATCTTGGAGATGGACAGTCTACTAAAATAAAACTCTTAACCCAAATCTATGTTAGCTAAGCATACTTTAGCTAGCTTTAGGTCATAAACCCAAGATGAACACAAGTTACAAATGAATCTTTTATTAGCTTCTTTATTATTCTTTTATTAGTTTCATTTTATTAGCAGGCAGACTGTTGGAGCAATGGTAAAGTGTAGCCTCAGGAAAGAATATTTGTAATCCTTTTGGGATGCTTCAGCCTGTAGATTTCTTGACTCATTATTGGCACCATGCATTACTAATTGTTGAAGAGCTTATGTCTGCCTTTCATCAGACTTTTCACTATCTTTTTATTTATTTATTTGCAAACCAGAAAGCAGTAGGACCAAAGAAAATAAGATACGATGGTAGAGGGGCAAATCAGTCATACCAGCAGTGCCAGGGGGAAGAACAGGGGATTAGGAATAAAGATCCATTGGTTACTGTCATTGCTCTGATTTCCTGAGAGAGTGACTTTAATGCCTGTTGTAGTGTGATGTGTAATTAGAGTGCTTTTAGCTGTGGAAAACATCACATAGGTTTTAACATTTTCACAAAATAGGGACATTTTGATTTTTGCACAGCTGTGTATCAGTGCAAAAGAGATGCTTGTCATTCCCAGTGTTTAATCTGAAGAAGTTCTGCGGAAAAAGGAGTCAGGTATTTGGCTGGAACATAGGTGTTGACAGTCTGTTGTGAAATTCAGAAGTGCCTAAGGGGCTGAGTGCGTCATTCCTGGAGAGGCCTCTCCTGGCAGTGAAAGGAAGAAGCTATCTCAAGAAATCGCCTACTGCCTCCATCTTCTTGGACAGAGGAGGCACAGTGCTCTGCTGCTGTTCTTGGTGGCATTGAGGAGCGGAGTCCCACTTCGAAAAGTTTTCAGTGGTTGTAGAAAATCTCCTGCAGACATTCCTGCGTTTTGTGTGTGACTGCTTTTGCAAGCTGTAAGTTGGAACTTTTTTCATTTATCATGGGACCTTGCCTAGGGATAAGGGTAGCCAGAGGTCCTGGTGCTGAGTTCATTTAGGGTTTCTGTGTTACAGACATCCTCTCAAGAATGATCTCAAATTAGACGCTAGAGCATTTGTGTTGTGGGCTGGTGGAGTTTTCTGGCATGTTGGTTAGAAATGTTAGGTCACTAGATCGATGAAGGGTATAAAGGGACAGAAAATGAAGAGGAGAGGAAAACTTGCTTATAGTCCTGTAGGAACCGTTGGAACCAATGTATTTGCCTCTGATATTTGGCACAAACTGTGGCTGTATGTGCGAATTCAAGATTGCAAATTTTCCCGACTCAGTGAGCTGCAGGATTGCTAACTATCTTGTGCTGAGAGGGGAAGGAGAAGGCTCTGGGAGAGGCTCACTGGCAGAGGTGGTCTTGTCCTAGAGCTTGTCATAGCGCTACTGCAGGACAAGACATGCAGCTGAATGTCAGGCGTGCCAGGCAGTGTGATATGGTCAGCCCTTGCCAGGCTGTGAGCTTCTGTACATAGAGATTGGGGGTTACAGTGTGCCTGTAGCAGGACAGCCTTCTTGAGCACCACTTGCTACTGAAACTGTAGATGGGCTGTGTTCTTCCCGATTTTTCTCTCCTGACCCACTGATTTGCAAGCTCCACGCCCTAAATGACTGTCGACCAAAACCAGTTGCTGTAAGCTGCCACGTACCTTTGCAAAACTTAATGAAAAGCTGTCTTAAATGCACTGTGGTCCCATGGGTTGTTTATTCTGCCTCAAGTCACAGTTTAGGAATGTGGTTGATGTAGCCCAGTGAGTTGTGATATGAACTACAGCAAATCTTGCAGGAAAAAAAAATCTAAGCTGGATTAAGAGACTCCTAAAATGATGGGTGTATCTGTTTATTGGAAATTTCATTGTTACTCATTTGTCATAAAAAGCCAATTGAAGATGGCTCAGCTTGCTAACAGCTTTTGTACAAATAGTTCACTATCAGATTTATGACTCCTGAGTGTAAGTGGGGTTTGGTGAAAGGCATATTTTGTTAGGGGATGTGATGACAGAAAATGTGAGGTGTGAGCTGCAGTCAGGGGTTCTGTTGTGATCTGTAGGTCAGCTGCAGATAGTTCACTGCAGTTTGAAACAGTGTCTTGAGGAAAAAATAGCATTGAGTTGCCAAATTGTATAAACGATGTAGATGTTAACTTAAAATATAGGTGCATTTGAATTTATGAACATGTGTCTCAAAGTATGCAGGTTAAATGAGGTTATTTTGGCAGCCATTTTTTCTGAAAGCTAACTTTCTCCTAGAATTCCTTCTCGATTCTTTATTTAAACGGAAACAGTGCATGGATTTTTCCATATTTGTTTTATGTTACGTTTGTTATTTGCAGATCTATAATTCTACTCCCACCCTTCTAAGAAAATCAGAACACAATAAAACTTCACTTCTCACAGAATGTTGTTTTCTTTCAAGCAAAAATAATGACTAAACTCACTGGTTTACATTGCTGCTGTTTATCTGACTTGTAGGATCAATTTGGCTATATGAAGGTGCAGTAATTTATATCTGATATTGTGATCCCATGATAGAATGTCAGTGATTCTCCAAAGTTTTAATTCTAAAAACAAATTAGCTTTTATGAAACTGAAAGGTAAGGTGATCTTATGTCGAATAGAACCAAACTTATCTTGTTCTTCCTCTGCACCCTACATTTATTGTAGAAGTATTCTGATGCTACTCAGTTTAAAAAATAAACATCAGTAAGTATATTCTGCTTTTATATACTAGGGATACCCTTCTTCTGTGAAACTTCTATTTTAAAAAGGAAATTCAATCACACCCAGTTTCCCTCATCCCCTTCCTTCTCCCAGATACCTTTTCCTCGGGCTCTTATTTTAATTGGAGTTATGTCTAAGTAATGCTCTTTCCCATGGAAGATGAATTAAAAACCTGGCAACCTTCTGTGCCCTTCTGACAAATTCTACTCCCTGTGCTTTTTTTTTTTTTGCCTTAGAGTCAAATCCAGTTTTAATGTAATTGTGAATTATCAGCCAGGTTGGATAGGTTTTGAATGTCTGATTCTGCAGATGCTTTTTATTATAATCTTACTAGTCATGATAGTAAAGAATGTGTTTGTTGCAAAAGCAGATCGTCGTTCTTGGAAGTGTTTGTAAAAGTAAGTCAAGACCAATGGAATAATGCTTGTTTCTATGAGTATGACAGCTTTTTGCATGCTGGGAAAGTGATAACCCATTTTTTAAACCTTCAAATCCCTCAAGAAGTCTGAAGTCTAGTTCTGAGTGGGAGTGGCAGAGGGACCATGTAACTTATTTCACTCTTCCTTCTTGGCAGTGCCAGATAATCTGCCCTGTCATTTATGTTATTCTGTTTCAGTTTTAACCTTACAAATGCAATCAGCAGTTTAAATAGAAGGGAAAAGCTTTTTTATATTGTGCTTTTATATGATAACCCATGGTGCTCTAGTGCACACCTGAGCTTGATGAAAAATTGCTGTCCTAAAGACCTCCAGGAAAAACTGTTTGAGGGCTCCAGAAAACAAACCAAGATGGCAGCACTGACAAACAGATATGAACAGAGAAAGTTCTTGAATGTTCAGGCTGATTTTATAGGTTGTATGTTAAGATTATTCACACTGCAGATACTGTTGGAGATTTATTTCTGGCCTTTTTTGGATTTAGGGTTTATCCCAAGCTTACTCCAAAATGTGTTGGCTGTTTAAGCCATGTTTTGTTTTAAATGGTAACGTTAAATTGGTGTGTGGATTTGCCTTGCCAAAATTGCAGTCCCTCTGATGTTGAAAATAGCACTGCACTGTTTCAGAAGTTCATCAGGTGAAAGCATTAAGATTTTTTTTTTTCTTCCTTGCTTTTCACACCAGTTTCATGAGTTATAGGCCAGTTGCTCCATTAAAAATATTTGTTGGCGCTGTTATTACTCCGTCTGCAAAATTCTCTCTGATCTTTCCTAGAAGATATGGTTGTAAGAACTTAGCAACATGTTAATATGTAAGAGTTTCGTGAAGCTTTTTGCGAAGGCCAGTTTCTGACAATCCAAGAAACACAGGCAGTGACCACAGTGTTTCCAAGAAGATCCCTGCTGAGCAACACAGATGGTTCAGAAGGAGTAAATTGGTACTGAGCACAGTTACATCTCCAGATTTAATTTGTGAGGAAAGTAGAAAAGTGCAGATCTATAGCCTGGATTGTAAATTATTTACTTGTGTAAAGATACTAATATCAACATCCCATTGCTTGTTCTAGAGCGTTTCATCACGAAGTAGAAGCTCATCTCTGCTGCCGCCTGGAACAGTTAATTCCGCATCTCCTAGTGGCCAGAAACATATGAATCAAAGTGGGCCAACTGTTGTGACCATCACGCATCACAAATCACCTGCAGCTGCTCGAAGAGCGAAGAGCCAGCGTTCTGGTCAACTCCATGAAGTCAGAGAGGTAAGAGATAAAAATCTGCTGTTTTCCCATAACTTCTAAATGCATATTTTACTTTAGAATAAGCAATCAAGTCTGACAAATTAACAGGTCTCTTTGTTTCCTACTTCATGTTTGACTGCTTTGTTTTGCTTCTCATGCTGAGCAAAAGGCCGTCTTTAGTTCTGATTCAGCTTAAAATATGGTATACACAGGCTGTTTTATGCTGATGTTAAAATTGGTGTGTGCACATGCTTAAAAGAGGATGTAGGTTGGCCACCACTCCCAGACTTTGCCATGGTGCTGCTGTGCTGGAGGAGCATCTCCTTTAAGCTGGATGTAGCAAAACCGTTCAGATTGGAAAGAGGGCCCTGAAGCATTTAAATGTAACAAGAAAAAAACAACTTGAGTAAGTCTGATGAATGAATGTGAAAGAAGGCACAGCTCTCCACTCTCAGCAGTTTCCTTCTATATGGCTATAGCCTTCACTTTGTTGTCAAGTTTCTGTTGCTGGCTTTGTGATGGAAGAGTGCTTTCTCTGTATTAAACACATAGAAAGCAAACAAGAAAGCCTGTTTCTTTCAAAGCATGTTAGCCATGGTTTGAGAAGTATAACTTGTATACTGATTTAGACCTATCTTCCAGGCAACAAAAACAGTACAGAGTTTCAAGCTTAGATAATATGGCAGACTTTCACAGAAATCGCTTTCATGTTTTTCATCCCTTGTTATTTTTGCTTTGTCTAAATGTCTTGCTGTTCTCTAAGAGTGCCTTTGTAGGTCCCCATACCAAAAAACCTGTTGTCAGCCTAGCTGCTTTAAAGCATTGTTTTAACACATGGGTTTAAAATACCTACCCCAGACATTCAAGTTGCAGTATCAAGAGTCTCCTTTTAAGTTCACACTCCCTAAATGTTTCATAAATGGAGACCTTTGATATTAAGAATCTGAACAAATTCTTAGTGCGTGCACACAGTGGAGACTCAAATTACACATCTGGATGAAGAACACTTGTTTTTATTCTAGTAACATTAAAAGTGAAAACTTCCCTTGTATCCTCTATTGTATTAACAAAAGTCATTCCTTGCTCTGAGTGCGCTGTCTGAATGTCACCCACGTTTTCTTTACATTATAGAAAACACACGTTATGTGTGTTTTGTGAGGATATTTTGTCTTTGCCTACCAATCATCTCCCTCAAGTATACCTTACTAAATGTATTTGCTCTCGTAGGTTGAATTCAGAGTGTACCTTAAACCTATTAATAAAATAAACAGTGCAAGCTGTCGCAGCCTTGTCAAATGAAGCTGCATAAGACTGGAAGGAATTTAAAAGAGAGAATTAGTGTATGTGCTGATGTGTGTGTTGAGAAGGGAAGAAGCCAACACATGAAAAGAACTACACTTGGGAAGGAAGAAATAAATACTAGCCTATAGTAAAACAGAGAATAAGTGGCTAGGCATCATCCCTGCAGAAAAGGGCTGGGGGCTGCTGTCTCATTTGTTTGCGGTGTATTGTGGTCTGATGTCATTCCAAAAAGGTAAATATTCCAGGATCTGTAATCATGGAAGATAATTATTTTGCTATGTTTGATGTAAGTGATATCTCAGCTGTAGCACCAAATCTGGAGAGGGCTGCAATAAAAAAAAAAGAGCTTAGGCATTGAACATATGGTAATGATTGAAGGTTAAAAGAAAGGAGTATTTTTCAGGGAGGGAAAATGGTTCTAAGATAAACAGTGCTTAAGAAAATTTTAGACGGTGATGTGTGAACTCTGCCTTTTTTGTATTGAATTTTGTTGTTTGTTTGTTTTGGTGTGCTGCTGCTTAAAGAAGAGCATTTCAGTAGAAAAATCAGTCCTTCTGCCCTCTTTCCCAGTCTCATGTTA
Organism: Mesitornis unicolor; assembly: GCF_000695765.1. Taxonomy (NCBI): domain Eukaryota; kingdom Metazoa; phylum Chordata; class Aves; order Mesitornithiformes; family Mesitornithidae; genus Mesitornis; species Mesitornis unicolor. The sequence continues at coordinate 47,710 of NW_010160745.1, read as the reverse complement.
AAAGTGGCTGCTTGACTGATCTTGTTTCCATCTTATGGAAGGCTAAGTCTGTTTTTCCAGATTAAGGAAGCAGATAGATTTCATTTCAATGGCATGCTCTGTGCATTTCCTTCTGCCCTCTTTTCCAGAGTGAATGCAATATACGTGGGTATGTGCTGCCTGTTTTTTCAGGGAATAGTCTTTTTCCCTATATGAGTCAATGGGGACTTAGATCCCTTGTTAAACTTAGGAATAAAGAGATGGATCCAGAGACCTTCAGAAAAGTAGACTTAAATCTGTTCTAGTCCCTTTTTTTCAGTCTGAGGCAAGGAGAAATAGGAAGTAAATCCCCTCCTCAACACCCAAATCTTTGCTTTTTATTTGGAAGTTGTTTGGTATGATTTGGATGAAGGGAAGAGACTGCAAAAGGATTATAGATCTGTGTTAGTATTACCCTTATAGAATGAAGTTACTAAAGTTTTGACATGGAAATAAGCTTATTTTATTGTACTATAAATAGGAGTACATTGACTAACTTTACCGCTTGTAAAATGCAGTAGTTGAGTCAATAGAAAGAGTTTACATGCTTCTGGAAAATGAGAAGAACCATGTATTTTTATATTTTAAAACAATGTTGTGGTAATACTACAATATTGTATAGGAAATCTGTGAAAAACAGGAATGTTGCAAAAGGGGCATCCTTCACTTGAGACATATGTTCTTCACTAGCTTGGAAAATGTCCCTGGGAAGTGCTGAACTTGAAATTGCCACTCAGTTCTGGACTGGTTTTTCTTGCTTTTGCCATGTTATTTGGAAACAGTGAAGCGTATCTGCATGTTGTAAATAGGACAAAATGTACTCCTATGTTTGATGTAATGCAATAATATTTGGTAATACATGGTTGTTCTTTTTCCCCTTTTTTTGCTTTCATTGTTTGTTATGGCTGAGTATTTTTTTTTTTGACAGTGTAGAGAATTTTAGTATAAAATGGACTATAGCAAAGAGGTCTATTTAGCACCAAACTGATGTGCAAAATTCTGTGAAGGTGGTGAAAGCAACTGCATAGGTCTCCAAAATGACACATGCAAGAAGTGCTTCTATTGTGAAGTTAGAACTTTACCTTTTTAAAAAATTTTGGTAAGTTAAAATTGAGCCTGAATGTGGAGCTTTTGACTGCTATAAAAACTTAGCTTTTAGCACTCGAGCTACTTATGCATAGCATTGAATTAAAAAGGAGCATTACTTTTCATCATAATGTATTGTTTCTGTTGAAAATAATATTGCTCTCTTAAATCAGATTTTTCCTTATATTAACTTGATATTAATAGTCTAGTCTGTACTGATTTATGGAATGTTATATCAAAATTAAATTCACCGTACATTAATTTGGGAGAGCTGATCTGCTATGTGTTGTGTTTTATGCAGAATTCTTCATGGTCCTACCTCTTTATTTAGTCCATAAATTATCATTAAAGGGGTGCTTTCAACTGATTATTTTTTTAGTAAGTGTTTTTATGGTAACCTAAGTGTGTGTCATCTTGAAAATGAATTTTGTTTTTTAAACTATGCATATTATTATCCTCTTAGCAATTTGTGATAAGAGTTATGCTTGCAGAATTCTTTACTGCAGGTGGTTAAAATTAACTGGAACATAAAGCCAAGTGGCCACATCACACTTCCTATTAAATTTTACTTATCACTGAACTGAATAATAGTGGCACACTTCATCTAGAAATGGTGTTTGTTTTGGCTGAGAAAGTCTGAATGTTGTATGACCTCTCTCAGTGTTACTGTTGGTTGTAAAGAGACAAGAATTGCAGAATGGGAACGTTTTGTAGTAACTTACATTAAAGCTTTACAGAAGTTTAGAGAAATTAAATGGAGTTAACCAAAAGACCTCTTTTTTTCATAATTTTACAAAGTTGGTAGAGGAGATCCCTTTGAAGTGTGTTTGTTACGACTTTTGGTACTCTGCAGTGGACTAGTTACCAGCCTGTGTTTCTGAACGCTTCTGGTACAGTGAGATCCAGATTTCATGGAGCCTTCACCAGTGTGACATCTATTTTATGTGCCAGTGGGTAGGTCCAGAATTTGGAAAGGACTGCTTTTTGGGTAGATGTCAGTCCTACTGCTCCTTGCATGTCCTTTGCCATATATAAACATGGTTACTGCTTGATTCCTGCAGGGATTATGCAACTAGATGATAGTTCTTTGCTTCCTCCCTTACCATATAGGAAGATCTAGGACTTGCACCTGGGGTGTTGTGGAGTGAGGTTTATCTGCAATTCTGTAGGGCTGCAGTTGACCAATTTTGTGTGGTTACTACGAGCAAGAGATGATTCTAAAACACTTTGGGGATTTTCAAGCGAGATGTGAACGTCTTCAGGTTGCTCTATATTTGGATAGCAAAACTAGGAACTGTGACTAGCTATTGGTAGAGGAAAAGGATGCTGTTTTCTGTGGAGAACTGTTTGTTACAGAATTATAGCACTCCACAGGCAGCATTGTAGGTGAAAAAGCAGGTGCAGTACTTAAACCACTCGGGGAAGCTTTCAGACATGCAGGACTTCCACGTACGTATGTGAACACACAAAGACACCAAACTGTGAATATGTTAATGGTAAAACTTTATAATCAGTGTTTAAGATGGTAGTAGGGGAAAGACTGATGATTTTTGTTCCATGACAAATTTTACTTTTCAGCTTTGAATATGTCAAGTTTTTTGCTTTTTATTTCATTTTTATCCTCCTTTTATTTCTCTGGAAGTATAAAAATTACATGAAAGTATATAAAAAGATCAGTGGCTAAGATCAATCTAACGCCAATTCTAGCAAAAAGAATGCTGTAGCTCTTACTGTTTGGCATAGTGTTGAGGTTATGTGAGGGTGTGTGATAAGGGCGCATGTAGAAGAAAAGATTCAGATCCTTGAACATCATGTATAAACAGTGTGAAGTATACACATTTTAAAATATCCTGTTAATAATTGAAGCGTTTTTGAAAGTGTATGTAAAATTATGATTAGTTTGATAAACGTCTGTGTAAGTAGGGAGAAGAGCAGTTGCTTTCACTGACAGTTCTCATCTTGATCTTAGAATGTGGGAAGAGGAGAGCTAGCTTTGTGACAAAGATGACCTTCAGGACTGCATGGCTAATAAATATTTGCTTTTAGAAGATGAAAATTTTGTCATCGTGTTCACCTAACTGAGAGGCGTGGATGTAGGATGAACTGCTAAACTATGATAACCTCAGTCTTTCTGGCCTAGACATTCAGGTGCTTTATCAGGCACTATAGCTGCAATAGCAATACTGAAAGCTGTGCTGCAGTGCCTTTGCTAGGCAGATTTAAAACTAGTTACCTAAAATCATGTCCCTTTTTCCTTCTAGATGTGTTTTAGTGTAAAAGGTAGCTTTGTGGTATTTTCTTTCTGGCAGTTTGTGGTTGATTCTTTTAACTAGGGTCTTCCTGCACTTCAAAACTAGTTGAAAACTTCAAAGCTAATGAAGTTTTGAAGTTCTGTAGATTTCTCAGTTGGACCAGGGAGTTTCATCTTGGTACTTTATAGATACTGCAGAAAATGTTTATAGCATTTCACTTTTGAAATCTTAAGTATGCAATTTTCTGTTCAATTGGACAAATATGGTGGTGCAGTGAGTGGCAATTTTGGAAGGAGAAGAGAAAGAAAAGGAGGAACCTGTGTTGGTTATGGATCTTCAGTTTTTCTTAGGCTTGTGTTTAAATATCTTGCTCTCACCCCCCACTATACTTAATAAATTAAAGGTAAAGGGTCATAATTTTGCTTATCTTTAATCAAGTGCATCTTATCATATACCAAACAGGTAGTCTGTAACTATAGATGGGTGCTGGTCAGAAAATGAGATATGTTACTTAGTAGGTTAAATCTTAATACCACTACATCTATATTTCCTATGTATTATATATATTATATTTTTGTTTGTCTGCAAACAGATTGTCACAGATTTTTCACTTTAATTAGCAGAGTGTGGAAAACAGAGACTGATGTCTCCACTGTAAAACAGAGAATGAAAAAGTGCCTGCAAAAAGCCCAGACCAAAACTGGAGCTGTTTCCCAGAAAGCAACGATTTCATCTTGGCTAGCGATAGTGAAGAAAAGAGCAGAAAACCTTTAGGTCAGTCCTGCGTCCACTGAAGTCGATAGAAAGTGAATGAGGCCTTAAGTCGTAATTCAGCTGTTGATATTTGGCATAGAAGGTGCATGTGTAAGTTATACCACAGCTCCTACTGTTCAACTGTGCTTAGAAACACTTTTTGCATTGAGAAGTATTTTGACACAGATTTGTGTTAACAGCTTAGTTGCAGCTAAGCTGGCTGATATAGAAAGGGTTGCCCCCAGCTGTGTTTTAGCAGGAGCCATTATAAGTTGTTTAAGGGCATTAAACCTGTAACAGTATAAACCAGTTTCCAACCTAACATGCACAGCTGCAGATGTATCATTGCACTGTCTTCTGGATTTGAAATTGGCCCCAGTTCTAGAAACGTGTGTTCCTTGTACAGTATGAAAACACAAGTGCAAGCATGCAGAAATGTTCTTCTGGGTGTTCAGCAGTGTTACTGTGATTGGCTGCTATCTGTATCCTTATAGACAAAAAGCAAATTTAGAGCATATAGAACAGATGAAATTATGTGGTATCTTCTGTGGCAGTTTCTTTGGGGGCTGTTAGACTTCTCTGTAGAAGTCTCATCTCCTGTTTATTCTACCATCTGTCTGTTTATTCTACCTGAAGTTAGTACTGCAAAGATCAATACAAACATGACTCCTCAGGGGATAAATGGGATGCTTAAATCTCTGGTAGCATCAGTCTAGTACCTTCGTAAGTAGTAAATGTGGATGTGCTTATAAAAATTATTCAGTAAGTAGCATTAACTGTCTAACATTGAGGATGAGGAAATGGAAATTATTCTAATGCTATAAACCAATAATTACTAAATCACATAAACATGAGTTGAGTAATCTTATATTCTCTGAATCTTTACCTTGCCTTTGCAAGTATATGTGAGGTCACTAAGAGTGCATGTAAGTTACACCTTCCTAAACTGCACCTTGTTCTGTGCAGTTGGTTTTGTATTTGTGCATAGGTTGAGTCATCCTGGATTCCAGACATCCAAGCAGGGAGAGTTAAGGTTGCTATGGGGATCGTAGAGCAAATGTTCTACTAAAATTACACCGTATGTCCATGCGGGTTATGTCAAGAGTGAACCTGATTCATTATTTCTGATCCCTCCCTCTCCCTCCAAATCTGAAAAGTACAAATGATGCAAAGACAGCTTCTTTTCATTAAATTTTTTTGTTAGCCTGTAGTTTAGTAGTAATTGAGCATGTGCAAAGACAATAATTTTCAATCATTTAATAAATGGCAGTTTATAAATTAGGGATAATACAGTGCATATGATCACTACATTCAGAGACTGCTGCAGCATTCGTTTTCTTAAGCAATTGCAGAGAAGCTAAGATTACTCTTTACAGTTATTAAAATATTTCATTAAATTTTAAGTAAAAGGCAGGTTCCCAAAGGAGTTTGAGAGAAGTTGGATTTGAATGGAAATCAGTTTCCAGATTTTGTATGCCTTCAAAACTATCACTTAATTTTGTATGTAAAACAGAATTGTATTATTCTGTTTTATATACTTAAATAAACCAGCATAGCATACAACACAGCTACATTTTCAGAAAACTGCAGTACTGATTTCTTTCACAATAAAGCACAAATACTGCAGTAGTTTCAATTTAGAGTTGACAGTTTTAAAATGATGCTGTAAAGAAAACATGCTTCAGTAAATCTTTTCTCAGATTTGGGTACTGCAGCTCATGGCTGCTTGGTCAGTGCTTCTGGTGTGGGTTCCTGGGTGGCTGGCTGGCTGGTGCAGCAGTGATCTTCAGAGCAAACCCTGAATGCCACAAGGTGCACTTACTTTCTGCAGCTTTGTTTATAATGCAAATTACTGCTTCCAAGATACATGGGCTTAAATGCTATTTTTATTAAATTAACTAGAAGATATTTTTGAATGTTCTCAGTGGTAATAGATGACAGTGTAATACTAGGTGGCTAGCCAAGTTTCAGATGCTAAGTACAGAAAGTACTTATGTAAATACCCTCCAGAAGAAAGTAACCATACAGCATTCCACATGTGGAGGAAAAGGCAGAGCATGTGCTTTAAATGAAAAGATAAACAAACTTTGGTGCTAGTGCCCTGCAGAATCTGTATTGTCCAGAGCACTTCCCCAGTGGCCACTTACCCAAATGACCCTGTTTCCTTCCAGCTTATAATGCCCTTGTGGAACGCAGTGCTGTGTTCAGCAAGACACAGTGGGCATGGTGGCATTGAGTTGATGGTTGGACTTGATGACCTTAGGGGTCTTTTCCAACTTTAATGATTCTATGATTTTTAAATGGCTCATATATTTTAAGCGTACCATACAGTTTACATTGTTATAACATTTATTGAGGGACTTGCTATGATCTGCAACTCCTTGTGTAACACTCGAAGTGCTGCATGCTATACTAAGAAATACAGGAAACAGTTTGATTTTACAACAAATGGGAATAGTAAAAACTATAGCTCTCATCTGTTATTTAACAAAGACCTTCATGTCTAGCAGCTTTTTCTACCTGTTCTCACTGTGATCTCCATCTCTAATGCTTGGCTTGCAGGTTTTGTATGCTTTTAGGAACTGTGTGCGTATGTCACAGGTGCTTTTAAGCAGCTGCTTACCTTGCTTCTTGGTTGCAATTCTGATTTCTGACAATATGCTCTTAAGATACGGCTGATAACATGATGGCTGGCAACGTTTCATCCAACAAACTAAACTGAACTAGATCTGCCTGAGTTTGACATACACTTTTAAGCAGCTGTGTATTATAGGTATTAGATGTATATCTGTAATTGACTGATTAATTAATTTTATTTTATTTTATGGTTAATGTATTTGTGTCTGGCTTAGGAAACAGTGTTATGTTCTTGCATATACTGCTTAGCACGTTCTTCTGATGATGTCTGCTGTGCTCTGGGATGAATGCTTGCAGTTTTTCTCACAGAGATCCCCATTTATCCAGTTGCTGTTTTATTTGTAGGTCTAGGCTGGCGGACAGAATACATGAATTTGTGGAAAAGTTGCTGTATAACAGAATACTTTAAAAAAACAACAACCAAACCCCAAAAAGACAAGCCACAAAAAGAGAAACCTCCTCATCCTTGAAGCTATACACATTGAAATGTGTAATTTATGTTCCACTGCAACATGGCCTTTTCTCTTCTGAAGACTGATTTCTCTCGAAGTGCAAAACCCAGGTTTTAATGATTGTGTGCTATGTTGTGGTAAACTAATAGTTTTTCCGTGATTACTGGTGTTGACTAGCAGCAGCTTTTCAAATGCTCTTTTGAATGCTTAAAATTCACAAATATGCCTTAATTGCTGATATACAAAATATGCTTTCCAGTTCTGTGCTAGAACTATTAACTTCACCAAAGTGATCCTTCTGAAATGTGTAAGCAAAACTGCTACTCAGAAGAGTCCATAGAATAACATCTGCTTGTAAGCAATATTTAGTCTGTAAAACTAATGGCTTTCCTTGCAGATTTTGAGGTAATTTTATAGTAAAAATGCATAAGAATAATTCACCACAAGATTTTTATAAGCTGTGTTCTTCATGCTGCATTCAGTAATTTAAAATACAACAGTGTGCTTCCTGCTTGGCTGGATGGCAGCCAGCTGCCATCCAAGATTTACTTGAACTTGCAAGCTCCTTCCTTTTACTTCTCTATTTTTTGGTTCTGGATCAATGGAAGCAACTCAGGGTGGCAGAAACAACCTTGGCCCTTACTGTCTGCTTTTTCTCTTCTCTGTGGTTTTTACCTCCAGATCCTTACACCCTACTTTCTTTGAGTCATCTCTCATAGTGAATGGTAAGTTTCAATTAGTGAGATATGGTTAATATAGCAGTTAGATTAACAAATGGTCAAGAAAAGAGCTTGCAGTGGGAAAACCTAGCTCTTACCAGTTGTGCTTTGGTTCAAACCTCATTCTGGTAGCAAATGTTATGCATTACCTAGACATGCATGGAATATCCACTGGGAGCTCTAATGCAACAGGCAAAAAGGCAAACCTGCCATAAGTCTTGCAGTAGACCCTGATTGCTGGACATCTCCCTCCAGTGGCAAAATGACCAGTGCTAGGCTGATACTGATCATTTGGCAGAAAATGTATGACCCAGTCACTCTGATTTGTGGGGAGAGGTAGTGCTCATTGGTACAGTTTGGCTGAATTGTGCTCTTTCACTTGAGTAATTATTATGACAGTTAGCTCTTACTAAAAAGCTTTAATTTCGCACCTAAAGGCTTGTGGAGTCCCTCCATGAAACACTGTTAAGATAGCTGACACTGTCAGAAGAATTTTATTTTCCTGTGGTGTTTTAGTACTTTGGTTTGTTTGTAGATCTTCCTTTTCCACAGGGAAAAGAACCTGAAGTCTGTGCTGGTTTGAAAGGGAGAAGTGGTCTCCTCTTCAGCAGAGATTCTCAGAATAACTGGCAAATCTTGGGAGGATGACAGGAAAAGCCTTTTTTTGTTTGTTTTGTTTTGTTTTTTTTTGTTAAGGACATAAAATGTGAAACCATCCAAAGGAAGCTGAATATTTCAGAGTATTGATTAAGATTAAAAGCATTGTGTAGTTTAGAAAATCCGAGATTGTCTCTCTGCTAAAACATTCCTTGGCAAGATTTGAACTTTTTATCCTATTCTGTCTCCATGGACACAAGATCTTTTCTGTAACTCCTCTCCTCCTCTGGCCGCTGTTTCCTTTCTGTCATTCACTAACTCATTTCTTAGGTGAGGAGAAGGACAGATTGAATACATAAAGCATACAGTTAACCTTAGGTCTGGAATTGTGGTGATAAAGAAGTGTGGTACTGAGTCTGTGTGAGGTAGCAAAGGGAAGGATCTGATTTGTTTTGGCCTGAAGTAGGTGAGCTGTTTTGTCGAGATTTCTGGAGGCATTCTCAGGGATTTTGCCAGAACTGCTGGATCCTCTCTACTAACTAGCATAGTGTTGCAAGAGCTGTGGACCTCTCTGGTATCTCTATTTGCTTAATGTAAGAAGTGGAGTTCCCTAGAAACTTGTAGTGCACAGGCAGGTTGTCCCAGAGAACGCTGACAGTCCTGGATGTCATACGCTCTTCAGTACTTGAGGATAGATCTGTTAAAGTATAACCTGTCTTTTGTTGTTCTGAACAGAGAGATGCTTTTATAAAACAGATAGTTAGGTCAGCTCCTTTTCTTACTGAGCTTCTCCTTGTTTTAGAGCATTCAATGAAAGGAAGAGCTTCCTCCTGAATACCAGAGTTGCAACAGACAGAATTTCTGGGGAAGGTAGATTACTTTTCCTCCTCTGAAACTGGAAGGAATGTTTAAGGCTTCCAGACCCCTCAACAAAAAAGACCCTTCTTCCTCCCTCCCCCAGATCCAACAACCTTATGGGCTAAAGCGATAGTATGCAGACCTACAAAATACAAAGTCAAATATTGTAGCTGTGCAACTAATAGCAAGGGAGCTTGGAGGCGTAATAAGCTATTGCATAGTCCACCAATGAGTAAGACGTCTGTAGTCCACCAAATGACTAATGAATATTTTCTTTACAAAATAGAATGGTTATTACATTGTAAGGTTATGCAGCAAGCGTCCAAGTTACAGAATTTAAAGATACAAAATATGAAAAGAATGGAGCATGGGACCATGTCTAGTATGAATAAATTAACTAGCCAATTTAAAAAGTACATAACAAGTCAATAAATAACAGCTACTCTCTGGAGACTAAATCCTGTGCTGAGGTCGCTGGACAACTATTAGTCCCTGGAGGTGCTGATGGTGACCAGTGGACCAGCAGCAGATTGGAAAGAGTAGCTAAGAACAGGAAACAGCTGAGCCACTCTGCTCCCTCCACACCTTGTGTTCTCTCCTTGTCTTAGACTTGGCTTTTACAGTCAGTCCCAATGGCATTTGATCTCTGTTTCTGTAAGGATTTCCTCACAAGGAACCACCCTACGGAGCGCACAGTTAGAAGGCTAGCCAAAAAAAGCTGAAACAAAACCCCAAAGGAAATAATATTTTGTTAGCTGAGACAAGCAAGATATATAGCGAGTGGCTTTTCACTTGTTCCTTTAATGGAGATTATGTGAATTCCTGGTTAGGGAAAAGAGAACAAAATAGTGGATAGGGGTTGTTTTCATTCTGCTCTGAGGGAAGAAATAGAGTTGTGAAAGCAGATACGAGGACTGAAAATAATAATAAAGAAGTGCCCTGGTGATGAGCTGCCGTCCTGATTGTCAGAGCTAGAGTTTGGTTGGCTCCATCACTTTTTGCGTCTCTGTCTGCAAATTACATGCCAAGTGAAAATGAACTTGCTCCTTTGAAGCTTCATTGATAGGATGTATGTGTCTGAGCCTTAATAACTATTATATAACGAGTCATTCCAATTTTGCTGTTCATTGTTTGCTTCTTTAAAATAATTGAGGTCAAGGCAGCTGCTACACTGAGGTGACAATAATGGAGAATTAACGTGCTTATTCCCTGTAATGGTAGGGAAGCAGTAATCAAGGAAGGACAATTGATGTGGATGTCATTATCTGGTTCCATCTTTGCAAGATGCTTTCAGAATACCTCACTTGGTGTTGTAGGTTATGAAATTATTTTTTCTCATTAGCATAGTAATGTTCAATGAGGCCACTGTGGGTCTTCATCCAGACTGAAGCTTTTTGGATAGAATTTGCATCTGTTTGCAGCTCAAGGAGGTTCTTTTTGGTCCAAAGCTCAGGTTTTACTGTAAGCAAAATGAACAGATAGGTTATTTGTGGAACTTAAGCACGTTTGTGGTCATCTGGTCTTGTACATGTTTCTACACTAGATACTTTTAAAGCTGAAATGCAAAATTCTCTTTATAAGAGACTTGTGTTATATATTGCGGTATTTCTAGCAGTGACATCTGTGTGTATAGCACTTTCACTTTAGTTATATATTAAGCTGTAATTTTTCCTTCCTAGCTTGCATGATATTGATAGAATCCCATTAAAAATGGATAGATGTGACTTTACTGAAGAAAAAAAGTCTATAAATCCTTATCAGAAAACTTATTTTGTCAAGTAGTAAGCTGCACAGAGCAAGTGACCTTGAGTAGTTTGAGAATGTTTTTCAGAAGGTAAGCCAAGGGAAAAGTTCTCTTTCTCTGCGGTGTTTAGGTATAAATGCTTAACTCAAAGCAAAAATGCATTACATGGGAAAAAAATCACTTTTACCGGAGTTGCAGAAGTTACCTTAATGTGTCAGACCTTTCAATGGGAGAGGTATACCTTTTGAGCTGGTGATTTATAGTAACAACAGTCTTTTTGCATGTGTGTTTATGTTCTTTCCTTTTTTAGAATAAATAGCTGAAAGCAGGAAAGTTTTGTGGAAATACAAAGTGGATATTGCGAACTTGAGCTGAATTGGTAGCTAGTGTGTCAAACTAACGACTGGTATGATTGCTTTAGTGACACTGGAGTTCCAGGGGGGTGGGGGGGGGTGTGTGTGTGTGTGTGTGTGTGTGTGTGTATACATCCATCCATCCATCCATCCATCTATCTATCTCTTACATTTTGATATGTACTTGGTATGTTTGTATTACATTTTTGTAGATATTTGTTGTCTATTTTAATTTTTAAGATTTGACAGTTTGTGTTGCTGTTATTGATGAAATGCAGGTCAAGATTGCAAGAAGAGTCCTTGCTCAAGGTCAGAGTTGCTGACTCTATTAGGTTTACATGGCAACCCAATGTATTGGGTTTACAATGACTTAGAAGATTTTTATTTTTTGTGGGTAGACTTTCTTCTCTTCTGTCACTCATCCGCTTTTGCTTTGAAGAAAAGCAGTGTACTGTATTAAAGAAAAGAAAAAAACCCCAACCCCCTATGGAATATGCTTTTTTAACAATGAGGGCCGAGGCCCTGACTCATCTCTCTTATGACTTACGCTAGGGTGGTTTGAAAAGCTCGTCTCTCCTCATGTCCTTTCCCAATGTCTTCTGAAATGTTTTTCTTTTGGTACTACTGCCTAAAGGCAAGAAACTAATATTTTCAGAAAGTGCATATCTTTGTATGATAGAGAGAGAGAGAGCATGTTTTCATATAACACTTTATTTATTTTTAAAGAAAACCCAAACAAACCAACCAAAAAACCCCAGAAAGTGAGTAAGAAGCAATCAGTTTCTCAGCCTTTGAAGGCAGTAAACTTCTCACAAGGGCAACTTGGCTTAGAATTGGTAAGAAAGTGATCCATGTTACATTTCTGTTACTATTTAAATGTCTAAAGCTTCCCACACAACTGTTTATTTTTACAGAAGCCCTGTTTTTCATATAAGCACTGTGTTGTTTATTTTCCCATGTTTTTAATAATTGTTTTCAACTTGCATGCAGTCAGTAATGGAAAGGATTTTAAAAAAAAATAAATCACTACATTAAATCTTGCAGAGGAATTGCCTAGAGATAAGTAGGCTGACAGTGTGCTGCTGCTGGGGGTGCACAGAGAATACTGCAGTAGAGAAAAAGAGTTATTAACTGATGGAGCCGAATGTCTGCTTGATGAATGATTTCGAGCACATTGCAGAGACTGACAGTACAGAATTTCTGTGGGTTCTCAGCGCTAAAAGAGTATTTTCCTTTTTCTCTGGACTGTTTTGGATTTTTTCATACACATGTGTAGGAGTATCTTAATAGCTATTATAAAAGGATTCAATATTTGTGAGGAGAGATCGCAAAAAAGGAGAATGCCAGACATTAAGATTTAAATTGCTCATGTGTCTATCAGGTTGTGACTGGAGAATCTTCCTCAGGTTTTATGTTCCAGAAGAAGGGTGGGACGATCCGAAATGTTAAAATTGTTATATAGAAAGGCAGGATTGGTGAAACTGCATATTTTCTTGTCTGGCTCCATGTAGCCTGTATGAGAAAGGGAGAGTATCTACTTGCCCTCTGAGGTAATACCGCTGATGCCATTCTTCCTTTGCTATGGGGAGCTTGAAATCAGGGTGTCCTGGGAGACAGTAATGTTGTAGATGGCTTAAAGCTGGTGTTTGCTTTAGATTGTTGTGATGCACTGTGTTAGTTGGGTGAAATCCTGCAGGATCAATAGTTCTAGAAGGAAATTTGTTCTGATTATTGTAATACCTGTCAGGACTGGACACACAGCCTTAGGCCTGTTAGTCCTGGAGTCTGGATAACAAGAGCATTTCCACTGCAAATAAAATCATATCAAAAGCAGCCATGTACTCTTCCATTTAGGTGTGGCTATTTAGTTCTCTTCCTTTGAAGTTTCTATTTATCTTTGTTATAGGATGGGAGGAAAAATCTTTAACAGAGAGTATTACTATATTTAGTAATTGGGAATCTTTCTCTAGTTTCGGAAACAAATTGAAGCCTTAAATCAACAATGTCATTTAGGTTTTGTAAGATGATTTCTCTGCATGGGGAAGATTAATATATCATCTAGTATTTTAGCTAAATATTGAATTACTGTATTTTTTTTCTTTTAGCACAGAAAATAGCACCTCAATTTTTCATTGTTACTTCTTAAATTATTTTTAGCAGCTAATTTTAGTTTATTTCCTGTATGAAAGAATGTTTGTTCTTCCTGTTGTGTCTGAAATACATTTCTTTGCAATGCTAGAATATGGCATAGCCTTTTCTGTTTATCTTTCACATACTGTGGATGTGACCTTGAGAATAGAGTCATTTCTACTTACTCATTTGTTTGGGATTTTGTCACATAACCGTTAGTCCCCTGCATCACGGTTGGCAGCACACTGACAACAGGAAGATCCTGGAGGTGCAATTCCAGCTGTGAAGGAGCAGTTAGCGGTTGCTGTGGCTGGGGTAAGGAAGGAAGGCAATCAAACAGGATTTTAAGATCAGCCAGGTAGAGGAGGATGTAGGTATTAACAAGCTGTGAATTGGCTGGTTTGGAGCAAGTGGTGGAGAGCAGATGACCTACACAAGGAAACCTAAGAGAGGATTCCCGTTGCATTCAGTCTTCTGTGAGGATGTCATTGAGTGCCAGGTTTCTTTGAGGGTGATGTTATTCAGAAGAGTTGTATTGGGTTTGGATAGCAACATTTTGGTAGCAGAGGTGCTACAGGGGTGGCTTCTGTGAGAAGCTGCTGGAAGCTTCCCCTAGGTCCAACAGGGTCAATGGCAGCTGGCTCCAAGATGGACCCACCGCTGGCCAAAACTGAGCCCATCAGCGATGGTGGTAGCGCCTCTGTGATGACATATTTAAGAAGGAGAAAAAACTGTACAACAGCAACTGGAAAAGAGGAGTGAGAATATGTGAGAGAAACAACTCTGAGGACACCAAGGTCAGTGAAGGAGGAGGAGAGAAGGTGCTCCAGACACTTCAGCTCTTTTAAAATCTGTTGTCAATGACCCGTTTAAAAAAATATATTGGGATGTAAAACAAGTTCAGTTATTTCAATAATACACATTATTTCCTTCCTCTTTTGCCGCAGAGTTTTTCTGTGACTCTCTAGAATAAGGGAGGTTTTTCCTTTTTGCTCTGTTCATTCGGCGTCTTAAATGAAGTGAGTTTTGCTCAGTGCTTGAGCAGTAGATGTTCAGCAAATTCTAATACTTTGAATCCTACACGGAAGTTGCTGATCCTGATGTCTTCTGCTTTGTCAGGTCTGTAGAACATCTACTGGTATCACAACTGGAATATGAAGCTAGGTAGCACAGAAAGGATGAATCAAAAAGGCTTCTTAAAACTGCCTTAGGTCAGCTGGAGAGTAGTAAGACTTAGAGCAATACCTTGTTTTGGATAAAGGGAGAGTAAATAATTGATTTTATTTAAGTTTCGCCTAATCGAGGAAGAATATAGTTGACAAAAGCCTGTAAAGCTTCGGGCTAGGTGATAACTGCAAACATTCAGTTAATTTTCCAAATGTTTCCTAAGCTCTCTGGTCAGATTATTTTCTGCTTGTTTTAGTTGTAGAAGAATATAGTTGCCTTGGATGAAGGGGGAGGGTAAAATGGAATTTTTTTAAGTTTTCAAAGTTTTATTTTGGATTTTATTTCCTGTGGAAGCAAAAATTTGGAAATGTAAGCTGTTTCTAACAAAAAGGAAAATAAAAGGTAGGAAAATGATGGCTTAGAGGTGAAAATAGAACGTTTCTGTTGCTGTGAAGCATGAGAATGTCAGATTTTCAACTCCACACACTTATTCAAGATGGGAGAAGGACAGAAGCAGTTTTCCATACAATTATGTTGTTCAGTCATCCAGGGAGAGGATGATCTTTTCTCTCCTAGCTGTTCCTTCAGTTTGCCTCCTTGAGTTCTTTTCCTGAGGGGGAATATTTGCATGAGTGTGTGTGGTGCTTGCTTTTGGTTTAGCTTTGAAGCAGCCCTGTGTGTGTGCTGTGGAGCTCGGTTACATGGTGTGCGACTTCTCAAAGCAGAGACTGCCTGGGGGTCCGGCAATTCCCTAAAGCTGTGTGTCGTGGGGGTCTGGGTCACCTTCTGACTGATCTTGTTTGCTGTCAAAGGGAATTAAAATCGACTGCGGTTTCTCCTGAAGCTTTGGCCTCTGTTTTAAGTTTTGACTATTAAAATGTCATTATTGTAACCTTCAGCAAGGCATTTAGCTGAATTTCCTTACAAACCTTGCAACAGCTGCTTTTCACTTAATTCTGCTCTAACTTGTTTGCAGGGATGGTTATTTGCGTCTTTGAGTTCAGTTTCCTTTCTTGCTTTTCAGTGCACTCAATGTGTATTTCCTTAATCAGTCTGTTTACCGCAGCATAGGGGGCTACAGGAAGCACACCATACTTTGAAAATATATTAAAGATAATAAAAAAGTAATGAAGTTCATAATAATACATTTTACAGTTTAATACCTTGAACAAGTGGAGCTTGAATCTTTGTTGCTTACGAAGCCTTCAGATCTTTATTTTAAAGCTTTGGATACATCAAGTATGAACCTCTAAGGGTTTGCAATAAGTTTTTTTTGGAAGGTAAGTGTAAGAAAAGAGGCTTGTCATGTGCATGTATAATTTTCTGCAGGGTGTAAAAGTGGAGAGAGAAGTTTCAAACATCTTTTTCTTTTGGCTTTAGAAAGGATTTTGGAAGCTTGCCAATTTGCTTAAAGAACAGTCTGCTCAAATAATGTTGTTTTTATCAACTATACAAGCATGCATTTCATCTTCATCTGGATGGTCCAAATGTAGAAACAGATTAACTTTTCTCCCCGACAGCTGTTATTCATATCTGATAGTAAATAAGTGCTCTGAGTTGCATCCTATGCTAATGTCTGTAAACTTACAAGTTACCTTCTTTGTAAAAATACTACCTTACTGATGCTTGAGAAACTGAAAAACGTCTTAAACTGTGATTAAATGTTTTATGTAGGAAAGGAGGAGGAGAGAGAGCGTAGCGTCCTTCGGTGTCTCAGGTCACATACAAAGGAAAGGAGATCTGATCCTAATTTAATAATGGAGAAGGAAGTAGAATTTTCATACTTTTCCTTATGAAGACTTTCAGAAAGTATGAGTCACGCTATTAAACCTACTATAAACCTACTATTTTAAGATACGATTTTCTCTAACATAGTCTTGACATTTTTACAGGCCTTTGGTAGTCTCAAGCCCTTCGTTTTTGTAGGTAAGTATATAGTATGTTTGGATCAGAACATTAACATCCATTTGTGGTAGTTCTTCACATTTGGTCACTATATCAACCCATAAGAATTTGATAGCTATGTAGTGATACTTCCTATGACAGCAGACGATTTTGGACCTTTACAGATGATGAGCCAAGCTGAGGGCCAACAGAAGAATCTCGTACAAGCCATTGAAGCTCTCCCAAGTTCTGGACCCCTTTCTGCCTTGGATCAGGACTTGCTGCTTTTAAAAGCTACCTCTGCTGCCACCCTGAGCTGCCTTGGAGAATGCCTGACTCTGTTACAGCAAAGCATGCATCAAGTGGCCCAACACCATAACAGGTCACTGTCATCAGGTGAGCACAAGCTCTCTAGGGGATTATTTTATGTGCATTGCGTTCTTTTATTCTAATGCTGAAGCAGGCAAAATTAACCATTGCTCAGAGAGGCAATTTGTAAACTTCTACAGTCTCAAGTGTCATAATTTTTTCTTTGCCTAAAAAATGCTGCAAAATCTCTTGAAATCAGAAGAGAGGAGGAAAAGAAGTTGTCTTAAGTCTTCTCAGGGAAATCTAGGTCTGAAGATAGCAAGACAAAAAAAAGGAAGGGCGTGTAAAACTAGTAGATAAACGTAAATTCTTATGGCAGTGCAGAACCTGCTTGGTTGGTTTTGTTAATTTTGGTTTGGGGTTTTTTTTGAGTTTGAAATCACAATACAGATTTGTTTGATAAAAATACATCTAATACTATGCAATGCTATACTGAAAATGGTATTTCTAGCTTTCTCCATGGAAGGATGCTGTTAAGGCAGATTTATTCCAGTCTGTGGCTTTCCTTAAATCTGGAAAGAGTTCTCCGTGGTGCTATTTAAAAACAAACAAAAAAAAAAGCCAAAACCCACAAAAAAACCTCAAAAAACAACCAACCAAACTATGGCAAATTTTTATGAGCCTGAAATGTCGAACTGCATGATTCTGCACTGAGCTCTGCAGGGATGAACCTCTTGGTCCCCATGTGGCTCATTTTTTTCTATTCACCGAGGTCTGTGTCTCTGTCCACATTGTCAGAAGGTGGAACTTCAGCTTTCTGAAAGGGTGGCCAGTGTTTTTCTATATACCAACTGCACTGCCTAATCTAAGAGCAGGAGCAGGACTCCTAAGAGGAGCAGCAGCAGCAGAACTCTGGATAGGGCATGGCTTTTTATGTTTTCTTCAGGTGCTTCAACGACATCCCCCTGCAACCTGTCCTTACTTAACAGTAGGTTTACTGCAGGGCAGGATATGCCCTCAAGGCTGCTGAGAGAGCTATGTAGGAAGCCCTCTGAAGAATTCCCAATGTGAGGAGAATAGAAATGAGAGAGAGGCAGCTGAGAAGTAGGCAAATGATGTAAAAAGGGTGCTTGGACAATGTGTAAAAACTTTGCCACCTACACTATATCATGACTTCCCTGCATCCAGATTCTGATATATTTGATAAATGAACAAAAAAATGAACAAAAACATTTCTTATTTTCTGTATTCTGGTTTTCTTGTAGAAAATGCAAAAAATACCTTGCACGTATTTAAATAGCGATAAAGGGCATTTAATTGAATTATTTGATATAGTGTCATTTCAAAAAAGAATGGTTAGGAACAAAGTTGAAAAGCATCCTTCAAAGAAAAGTCACTTTCTAGGTTGAAAGTCTGTCAAGGTGGTTTTTCATGTCTGTGTGATCTAAGTCAACTGTCGGAGATAGAGGACTTGCACATGTCCTTGAATCTGCGTCCAAATAATCTTCTCTTAAATCAGTGTCTGTATTTTGACTTGATGATGATTTTGGAGGATATGTGCACAGGAATGGAGAAAAGCAAGTGTAACATTAGTAATTACTGGAAAGGAATCCCGGATTTTTTGAAAAATGGTGGAATGACACGACTATAAAGTACTTAATACAATTTAATAAATGTTTTTATTTGTAAGACTTTACTTGTACGAGAATCCTTTTTGGAATTAAAATTCTGTAGCACTGGTTCACATCAGCATCTTCGCTGTAACTGAGAAACTGAATGCAAACAGTTAATTTTTCAGTGTGTACATGTGCTTATTCTTTGGTATGTAATAAGAAAGAACAAAAAAGAAAGAAGAAAAAGAAAGAAAAAAAAAAAAGAAAAAAAGAGAGGCTAAAAGCTGCTGAAATATTTAGTCTCTTCTCCCTGACTGAAAGAGTCTATGAAACAGGTTGGTTTTTTTCCCTTTTCTCCAGGCCTTGTTATGAAACACAGTTGCCTGAAAGAACCTGGCCTAAAAGTCTTGATTACTGATTTTCCTCCACACTTAATCTTTTCCAGGCGTACTTTGATAGGCTTAACGTTTCTGCTGAGTCGGTAGAGCTTCAGAGTCATCAAAGCTGCATAAACTCATACCTAATCAGACTAATGCCTTTAAGTAATCCGTTAGCAAACGATAATTCTGAGAGATTATATATTTCATTTTGATTCTGTGTCCTCCACGTGAATTTGTTTTTAATTTCATACCTGGGAGGTGCAACCAAAAGATGACCTTTACAGTCACCTCTTGATAGTGTCAGGTGAAAGTGGCTCTTGTTAGTTTAAAAGTCGTATATTCCTCTGATAGGAAGTCTCAGATGCCTTTCCGTGGGAGGTAATAGCCCGGTGCAGTTTATTGCCAGAGGTTTCCATCCCAGTGCTGTCTTACTACCTGCTGCATAGTGTCCAAGATGCTAGTGGGCATTGTGGCCCAGGAGCCCCAGAATTTTGTGGGCTAATATCAAATAAGAATTTGATAGCTTATTTTCTTGCTTCTAGCCTACAGTTCGTGAAAGCAGTCCAGTCCAGCAAAGCAGCACAGTCCTGCTCATGTGGAGTGTGAGAAGTAGTCAGTGATTTAGCTTTGGTGATCTGAACTTACCCTTGAGTTTACCTTCATTCAGCATCAAAAAGCTCTCACTGTTACACCATAAAGAGAGAAAATACATTTCCTCCACCTTCTCTGGTACCTTCTTTGTACCTTTGCTCTACTTGTGTCCTTGAAGTCTTTAGGGCTGATCATGCCAGGATTGCTGACTTCTCTGTGCACCCTAGGCCTTGCAATCTTACTGCTTCTAAAGCAAGGTCTTCAAGTAGCTGAGAGTTTCTGACCTAGTACTTGTGGAATGCACTCATGAAGATTATGATTAAATAGTGGCTACTTTAAACAGTGGAATCTTATCCAGAGTCTGGGATTGCGTAGGTCTTGATTTGATGGCATCCTTTGTCATGGAATAGTCTAAGGATGACATGGTTTTTCCTCTTCCTTTTTCTTTTACTCATGAGTTGTCTGCAAGCAGACATGAAGATTAAACTGAACTCTTCAATCTTGTCTTGAAGGGTAGTCAATACAAGTTTTTTTTTCCACTGTAAAGCTTCAAGGAAGGGTTTTTGTGATTGTCTTTTCGTTAGAGCCTGATTTTTGGAAATACATCAACAAGAACAGTCAGTGAAGCAAAATCCTGCCTGTGTTTCTACTTTTAAGTTAAAACAATGTTAAATAATGTCAGATTAATTTCTGGCTCTTGTTAAAGGTAGGTACATTAGCACTGGCTAAATTCTTTGTAATTTTTTTCTTTTGCTGAAAAATATGCTGGAGAATGATATCAGGCGAAAGTGTTGGTTATGTATGGTGTGAGCTGACGATGAGGGTTTGTATCTATACAAGCTTCTTTGGGTTTAGAAATTTTGTTCTTTTTGAAGGAGGGAGAAAAATGTCAAGGATTTTCTTACTGGCCAAGATTGTCATCACTTAGGTACATTTTAAATGCTAATCAGCATTAAATGCCTTGTGATAAGTTTGAGTTCGTTTAGCACGCAGACAAGAAACAGGGGCCTTTAAAAATAAAAATGTGGAGAAGAAACTTTTGTCTTAATTTCAGACTTTAAAACTTTTACTGTTATCTTTTTCTGCCTGTGTAGCCTTTGGCAGCAGAGTATCTCTAGAGCCTATTGACTGCTATGGTGAACATCCTTCCCTCGCAAACTATGAACAGAGCAAACTTGAATGTTGTGTTTTGTTTTTTTCAAAGTAGCTTTTTATGTTGTGTTTTAAGTCTTGGTTTTTTATTTTAATGTTTTGGCAGACAAATCCTGTCTTGTAGTAGCATTCTTTTAGTCTGCATTTCACATTAGCCATGCATTTAGTGAATAAAGCATCTCCCTCATAGGAATTCCCTACTGTATTTTTCCGTTTCTCACTTGCCTACTTTTCCGAAGTGTAAAATAGAATGTTTCTCTTTTCTGGGGACTTTTTTAAAAACAAAACCCAAACCCAACCTCACTATGGATTTTCTGAAGTTTGTTTGAATGTGCTAGTGTTGCTTATTTTGATTCCCCGGGCAGCAAATGGATTGAAGATTATTCTGGAGTTGGTGGGTAGGTGGTGGGGGGAATGTACTTGAACTTTGTTTTAGCAGATTCTCTGTTGCCTCCTTTTTGGAGAAAATAAATGGGCAGGAAAGAAAATCTAGATGTTTTCAGTTTGGTGACAAATGACAACTAGGGGTTCTCCTGCAGCTGAGATGGCAGAATGAGAGAGAAATGATCTGAGGAGTCCTTTTGCTTAAATATCTCCCAAATACTTGTGGGAAGGGAAGGATGAGGAAAGATGACAGAGGAGAAGATATTTTTCATAACTGGTGTAATTTACTAAATTTAGCACGGTCAGTTACGTCTCCCTTAAGTGCATCATCACTACACTTACTTCTGTCCAGAATAACCAAAACGATTTGCTGTTCTATCAAAATGCTAATACATTATTCCTTATATGTTCTTCTTTCTTTGGAAGATAATGCTGTTTTCTAGTCCCTGCACAGTATTAGCAAATACAACATTATCTTTCTAATCTGAAAAGCAGATGTGCAGCTGTTGCTTGCTGTTGCTGGTTCAGCCCGCTGTAGGATTCAGTGGAGAGACAAAACTGTCGCAGCCATCCCTGGCCAGGGAAGGAATCCAGGTCTCATCTTGGTCTGTCCTCGAGGCCTGCCCTTGTATTGTTAAGGGAATATCTGTTAGAGTATAGTTACAGTATGTTGTAAGAGTTTTGTCAATAGATGCTAGCTTACAATTGTGCCAGGAAAAAAAAGAAAAGGTGGTTTAGTCTATAAACCAACACCAGATGACTTCAAAATAGAAAGGTTTTTGTAATGGAATTGAGATAGGTGTTAGACATATTTCATGCATCAATTATAATGCAGAAATGGAGTTTGAAGGTACATCAGGTACCTAGAAAAAGAGAACCAACAAAAGAAAGTTGTCAACGTTGCTTAACTGAAAAATGTCCTGCAAACCTTCTCTTTGAGGAGAATTTCCCTCCCTCCTGCTGTGTGCACCTGTGAAAGGGAAACACTTTTTTCTTCTGAGGACATTTTTGTAGGATACAGCCTGTTGTGCCGTCTGAAGTAGCTGGGGTTTTGTGAAACGTAGCATTGCTCTAGGGAAAGGAGAGTAGGTTGTGTCTGGATGCGGTGCTTCTCTTATGTAGCAGCGTTCTCCTGTGCCGTGGTGGGTTTGTCTGCTGCGTGTTCATCACTGTGGAAGTTGGTGTTAAAAGAAATTGGGAAAGAAGCCCGTTTTGGGGTATTTTCTCTAAGAACTCTCATTTTGTGTGTACATATGCACTGCACTTCCAGAGGAATCAGGCTTGGGTTTTCTCTCCAGGAGCCACAGAACCAACAATGTGCAGGTAGAAGAAATCTGGCTGATTTTACTAGATGTGTATTTGGTACATCCTTTCTAATTTTTGCATAGTTTACTACAGAAACAGATGGGTTTTTTTAATCAGCGTAGTGCTTTGCATAGTCTTAAAGCAAATAGCAAAGTAGCTGTGAATGCTTTTATCTAATTTGTGACTGCCTTTCTAGAGAACCGCTTTAAAATTATGAAATAGATCAAAATAAGAATTGAATTTACCTTTTTGTCAGCTATCTTTAGCTATGACTGAGAACAGAGCAAAAATCTGGATTAAAAACAAAACAATCACAGCAGTTTCTGATGATAAACTTTCTCAAAATATGTTCAGTTTTGGGTTTGTTTTGGTCTTCTTGAAGTCTTTTTAAAAGAACAAGAATGAATTAGCAATAGAAAATTTTCAGTGCTATAAAGTGGCAAAGATGACAACTCCATTAGAGTGGACCAAGTTATTTACAGGTGACAGCAGAGTCTGCAAAGAGTAAATTCCAGTAAAATAATTAGATTTAATATGGGACAGAGAACAACTACCTGTACGGTTTTGTGGTAAGAGTAATTTCTACTAGCGCAGGTGAGAATGTTTTGGATGTACAGCTGATAGTGGGAGTGAAGTAGGAGCCATGTTGTTGTGTCCTCTCACTTTCTATATAGAGGTTGTATTCTGATCTTAGTTGGTTTTAAGATTTTCTGATGAGTTCTCTCTTCATGCTTTGCTTTTGCCTGAAGAGTAGACTG
This sequence comes from Mesitornis unicolor, assembly GCF_000695765.1. Lineage (NCBI taxonomy): Eukaryota > Metazoa > Chordata > Aves > Mesitornithiformes > Mesitornithidae > Mesitornis > Mesitornis unicolor. The sequence continues at coordinate 24,568 of NW_010160745.1, read as the reverse complement.
CTATGATAGGTATATGGCAACTCCCTTGGGATGATACAAGAATGCTGACATCTCAGGGTAAGATTCATAGGTTAAAAATTGTCAAAGGTTCCCTGATGGCACTTTGAAACTAAGCATGGAATTTTTTCAACTTGTTTTATTTATTTAGGTTTCTGTGGCATATGACTAAGATCTTTTACTGCATGTCTCTTCTGCAAAGTAGTCAAGTTCTAGGCAGACAGAATTCAACACAGCCATTTTTCTCATTTGTAGAGGTGTTGAGGAAACAGATGTGCTTTATCCTTTGGACCTTAACTCTTGGCATCCTGTTGGTGTTGGCAAGGTCATAATGTGGTGTTAAGATCTGTTAAAAAATTGATTAAACTGACAAGATTTGTTATTTTTTGCGGGTAGCATTGCCTGTGGGACAGGTGAGAAAACATGCTCACATAGTTGTAACAGTTTCTATTCTGTAAGATAGTCTAAAATGTGTGGAGAAAAATGAAGTAATCGGTCTTTTTACGCTGTGTTTGTACAGAAGAGGAAGACTATTATAGTGTTTTTAAAAATACCTAAGTGATGATGAAGTAAATGTTCCTGCTTAATTTCCCCTGAAGTGAGGTATTTATTTAGGTGAGAGCTTTTTCTCGTGCTTATTTACAGAAATCAGATTTTAAAACCCCCATATATTAAAAAAATAATTGTTTACGATGAAGGCCAAATAGATTGTGTTTGTGCAGAGAGAAAATGGATAGCTCAAGGAAATGACTAGATGACATACTTTCAAAGATTGGCATAAAGAGAAGTCAATTAGGGTTTTTTTGGTCTTTCTGTAATGGGAAAACAGCAGTAATAATCCAACATTCAGCTTGTTTTTCCCTGTTTGTTGCTCTCTGTTTGACAGGGAGAAACAGGAAAATAGATTGAGATTTGTTGCTGCAGAGTAATGAGGAGCGAGAAGCATAGGCTTGCTCCATAAAAATATTGGTGACTATTCAAAAGTGAAACAAGGTTTTTTTTTTTAACTTCATTTTTTTCCTCTTTTAAATCTGTCCTAATGAATATCAAAAAGACTAAACATTTTTTAATGTTTTACAGACATGTGAGTTCCCTCCAAGGAATCAACATTTTTATTTGAAATTTTCCAACTTAGTTTTATCGTTGATGCTGACACTATGCTTCCTTCCTCCCATGCAGAGTGAGGGTCCTTTTTGGAGCTGCCAAAACAAGTCTTCAGATTATCCTCTGACTCAGAGCTTGTTTGGAGGGGTCTGGGCTTATCCTTTGTTCCTAGCATCAAATTGCTCAAGACCTGAGGAGCAAGCAGAGAGATACAATGACTGTGGTCTCTGTGCTCTTCATTCCTTGCCATGTGTACCAGCATTGTGTGTTGATTTAACCCCATCTTTGGAATGGGAGCAGATGTTGGCTTCCTGGTATGTGGGACCAGTGTGTAGAGCCAATTCAAGAAAATGACTTTTTGTTTGATACTTGTGTTGTCTCTCATATGGTTCATGGAGCTTGACCGGGACGTGCAACATCTGCTGGCATAGTCCTTAAAGTCGTTAAAACCCGAAAAGCTCTGCAGTGCGTGGCCTGACAGCAGAACCACAGAAATATTCTTCCTTTGACAGTGGGAGTCATTGTGTGAAATATACATTAAAAATCCCCAAACCCCTCCTAAAAAAAACCCCTGAAATTTTCCCTTCTTGGTTACTCAGATCTTTGAAAATCATTTTATGCTTAATTATTTACTTATGCTTTCTTCAGCAGAAGATGGTACCACAAAAACATGCTAACCAAGTAGACCTGGAGTCTTGTCATGTCATCATAACTTAGTGCCATTTTAGATGAGAGGAATGTTCTGTAATTATTTTATCTTTAGAATTTGCTAAGACTTCAGCTATAGGATTCATGGCCCATTTTTTAATAATATGTGTTAATATAATAGTACACACCATTACCTCACTAGATCAAATAATTTACTGTAATTAGGAGACAACCTCTGGTAACCCCTGGTGATAGGGAGAGGAGAAATTGCATGTTCTTTAATATTCTTGATGTTGATTTGGGTCATCTTAAAAAGTTGTCAGTGATGAGAGAAGGAGGTCTTCCTTGTGGCACTAATTGTATTTTCATACACAGATTATGGTAATGACTGAAGAGCTGCAATTTTCTTATCCATATCTTTGCAATTTACAGCAGTGTGTAATTAATAGCTGAATTTTAAGCTGTATGCTGAGGGCTACTGATCTGAATGTTGATATTATGTTTTAGAACACTAAGGGAGGAATAATTGTGCTGAAGCAGAGTGCATTACCTGAACTAGTCTTTGAACTGGGGTCTGATGCAAAATCTAGATGATTAGTCACCCTTCTGGTACGGATCCATATTTATAAGATGTGGGAAACACCTGTACTGTATAAAAAATGTTTACTTGGATAACTTCATAACTATTAAAATACTGGATAGAGAACACTTGCTTAATTACCAGGGTGTGCCAGATTGTATAATCAATATGGATAATTCTAGGTAGGAGTAAGATCTTAACATTTTCCTTCATTGACTATAAAAAAAATTATTTATCACAGACAAATGGGCATAGAAAATGCTATTTTTGTTACTAAAGTAAAACTGTAGATGGAAGCTAAGAAGAGGTAGGAGTTCATTTATATGAGAGTAGAATGATGAGGTGAATGAAAGAAATCTGCAATCTGTCTCATGTAAGCTGACACTCGTTTCTGCTTCAGAAGGTATCCTGGGATGGCCTGGGCCCAAGTCACACTCCACAGAGCAACTGAAAAATGGTGCCCTCAGCTCCTTATCCTCTGCTAGTGCCAACCTCACGTGGGCAATAGTACCTTCTGCAGTCCAGGATGGACAGGCACTGCAACCGAATACAGAGGTGAGCGTGCTCAGTCTCTATAAGCCATTTCTGTTGTATCTCAGACTTGACATTGCTTAGATGCAAGCCACGTACAATGATGGATGCTTTTATTACTTGCATTTTTTTCTTTATAGTACCCAATTTATTTGAGATTAGTTGTGAAAATGCTAAGTTTCATGTAAAAGTGCACTTTAAAAACTAGAAAAATATGTTTACAGTATTGCTGTGTGCTTTTGCTTTTCTGAGGTTTTTTTGGACAGAGACAGCGCACTATGGCAAGCGCACAGTCTCTTTTCCAATTGTAAGAGCGATTAACAGACTGTCAGCACACATTTCTGTTTTCTGGTGATAGAAAAAGCTGTTTGGGTTTTTTTTATCCTGTTTGAGATAGACAGGAGACACTAGGAGCATTACATTTGCTTGCTCCTTGTTCTTCCATGTTGCTGTTTGCTCTTGGGTGTGTCTTGAGTATAGCTGACTGTTCTTTGAGTTGAAAAACTATATTGTTTTCTGACCCCTTTTCCTGTTAAATAATTATGGGCAGAACTTGTCTGCACCATCCCGCACCAGCCTGTTGATTTGTGCTTTTGTGGCATTTACTTGGTAAAGGGCAGTTCAGAAGCGTCGACTCTTTGAGGAGGCTCACAGCTGTGTATCAGGCATCTCATGCATTGAAAGTCTCTCACCATGCCAAACTTCTCCAGCTTCTACTGGCTGCTTCGGTTACCAGTGCTGCCCACCAGGAAACCACTTCACTCTGAGACCCACAGATTGTAGGGCACCTGGAGCACGTGAGACCTAGGAAGAAGTTTTTGAGAGAGCTGAAGAAACCCTTTTCTACTAGTGGATGCTCTTTGGCAACTGGAATGTCTTAAATTAAATTATATTACCTTTAACAAAATGTGTAATGGCTGGGGACATCAATAAAGCTGTTTTTCTGGTTCTTTTGTAGTATCTTGAGTTAAATATAGTTCAAAAAAATCCAAGGCTAAACCAGATTTTTATTTTTATATTATATTTTACTTTGGTCCTTTTCCAGATCTATCCTTAGAAAGTAATTTCATATTCTGTTACTCTTAGTCCATTAATCACAATGTTTAAATTACCTGTAATTGCTTTTTATTAGGAAGTTGTGTAATTTGTTTTTCAGATAAGCCAACTGCAGTTCTTGTAGAGTGTTTTTAAGACAAGAGGCTTTTTAAGAATAATGTTTTGAGAGTTACTGCTTCACTTGCTGATACACTGCAATTTGTTCCATTAGGTTTTTTTAGATATTTTTATTCTTGACCACCTGGTAAAGCCAAATGGGAGGTGGAAGCATGGGTTTTGCAGCAAGAACATAAATAGCAACATCTGATTCAACTCAGGGTATCGTTTTGCAGTTGAGCTGAGCCATTTTTGACTTATTTTAAATTACAATTTTATTTTTAAAGTCCATTCTCCTCCCCTTTGCCTGCTGTTGAGAGATACTGAGTTCTGCGTGTGGCTTGAGGTACTGCTTTGCTCATGGAACTTGTGATTTATTGGGAAGGGAGTACTCTTGAAGAGATGAATGTAGGCAAGGGAGCACAGCACTGTTTATAGTACAGAATCCGCAGTGCTTTCTGGGCAGTCTTCCTGAAGTCAGCAGCAGGCATTTGAAGGTCCTGAGGGACTAGCCTTTAAAAAAATAAAAAATAAGGGTGAAAAAAAAGAGAATAAATGAGATTTGTAAGTTATAAAAAGCTCGGCTGAAGATGGTGTTTTTGGCAGAAGCAGTAAACAGAAGTTTGTGAATTGGTGAAGCAACAAGAAGCAGCTGGACTCGTGTGTAATTTTTATTATGTAGTAGCGGTTTAGTAGTACAGTTTATTAAGCAGAAATTTGATTTTGCTCCAAGAAGTGTCCTGAATCAGGATTTGTTCCTGGAAGCTCTTTCCAAACCTGTCTTTGCTTCCACTGAGTCCATGTGTGCTTCGTGTTGTCTGAGATTGATATATTGGCTTGCAATTTGAAGTGCTCTTTTGAATGTAGCTGATATATTTCTCAGTTTTCATAATTTTTATCAAGATATCTGTGCCCCATTGGAAGATTGAAGCACAAAACCTGATTTGTGAAGAGGTGAATAGTTCCACCTAACATAAATCGGAGCTTTTGTGTTTTCAGTTCACCTTTAGATGGAGCAAGTTGTCATGCCCTGTTGCAGAGGCTACACCTCTTGACTGCTGTGGCCAGATCCTTTTCTGGGAAAGGAGGTGAAGTCTTCCTGGAGTGCTGCAGGTTCTGCCCAGTATCCAAGCTGAGCCAAGTGTCAAACAGGAAACTGGAGCTGCTTCTTGATGTGACTGGAGAAAGGAGGGTGGGAGAACAGGCTTTGAAGAGAAAAATCTTTAGAGCAATGTAACTGTCACCCTGCGAAGGATGCTGTCTGGCTCAGGAGATGGTGTCTGACACCCCCCAAACTTATCAAAGGTGTCTGATAAGTAACACACTTATCAAATCTGTGTGCAGGATTTAAGCATGTCTTTAAACATATTTTAGCCTGTTGTGTGTCCAAGGCAGGAGCCGAGGTTTGGCACTGAGTAGCCAGTTCAAATGTATAAAAGCACTGACTGGGCTAGTTACTTAGTGTGTGTAATTATATGTAAAAGCAACTGCAAATCATCACACTCTGCTTGTTTCTTAGTCCAGCTACATTGTTGTTAATGACTGAGGTGGCCTCAGCAGAGAGTGAGAAAGTGCATCTAGATGTCATTGACAGGTTTTTTTGGCATTGAAGACCCTGATTTCTTTATTTCTGTGGTAGGTTCTTTTAGATGTAGAAGAGAAGAGGAATTCACAAGTGTCATTCAGTTGACGCTTATTTCTCTTGATTTTCATTTAAAAAAAACCCGAACTAGGCACTGGATGATCTTCATTTCTGAAAAAGTTAGTAGTGTCTTAATGGGCTCAGCTTTCAGAATACACCTGCCAAAAGAAGTGAGCCTTGCTTTTACAAAAGTTACAAGAAGAGAGCACTACTTCCTCTATCAGTGCTATCAAAATTAATTCCAATTCTTTGACTGGGTGTAGATTTTTATTTAAAAAAAAATCTGTACTTTTTATGATATAACCTCTGTCTCTTTGTCAGAGGCTATGCCCCAAAGGAGTGGGAGAGAGCTTTTTGGCTAACACTCAGCATAATGTAGTAGATGTACTGACCAGAAATGGTGAATTGACCTGTAGTCTGAAATAGAAAAAGCCATTAAATTACTACCCTTGAGGAACAACTGACTCAACTGCTTACATTATAGAATATTATTTATAAGGAAAAGATAATTTTAGGTAGGTGGATCAGCAGTGATTCTAAAAAGGAAACAGAGATGTTTGTTATGTTGTGCGGCTGGAAGGACAGGATGGGACTGCCGAGGAATCTCTCCCATGGAGCAGGCTGCTACTGGCATCAGTTTCCTGGCAACATGACCAAGCGGCTGAGTGTGTTTAGTGATAGCTGTGTTAATTCTCATCACAGCACGTAGACACTTTGCAGCAGTGCATTAAGCAACGTCATTAACAAACCAATGGCTTGTTCTTTGCTGTGTTTTTTGTGTTTATGAAGAAGCGTGGATCTTTATCATTCTTCTCTGGAACAGCAAGGCTCATCTGATGCAATTTTCTTTGAATACTTAAGCAATCTTGAGGGATATAATAAGTTCTTGAGTTTTGATGCCATAGATAACTAAAACCTTTTTTATTTTTTTTGGTCTGTCACACTGTCAGGGTTTTAGGAATGGAGAGTTTCTGACCTAGTGAAATAATGTAGCAGCCTTCTTTTCTGATGATGTGTTGGTGTTTAGTTGCTTTTGTTATTTAGGTGTTTCTTGCTCCCAAATACAAGCATGTAATTTGAGATATTGCTTAGATTAGTTCAGAAGATTTTGTGGCAGAGGTTATTTTCTTGTGTATTCCCTGCCTATCTTAGCATGTCCTTTCTTGATGTTGCTGTTGTGTTCTCCCAGGTGCATTTTCTTTTAGGATTGTGATACAGGACATTAAGAAGTTAAAGCCTGTTACCTTCACTGGAAGAAGTAACTCCTGACAGTGAAGTGCTGGATGAAACACATTTGTCTTTTTATTTTTCATACTTTTTTTGTATAAGTTTTAGTTTTAGTTAGTTTCCCTTTTTTGGATTGCTTTGTTCTGTCCACTTGAAATATCAGGTGGAAGCATGGCTAAGGGCTGAGCTGAACAGAACTATTCTTCATCTGACGTGAGCTGATGTAAAATACTTCTGGGCATCCCTTAGTGAATAACTTTGGACTTTTTGGCATAAGCTATATTGCAATTTCAAGGTATTATTTAGAATTTTTCCTAAAGCATAAAAGCATCCTAAAGCAGAACAGAACAACTCTGATGTAGGATGTGCCAAAGTGCGCTCTTCAGAGCTATGACGTGAGCTTGGCCTGTGTCCAGTCTGCAGTAAACGGGATCCTGCTTCCTTCATTTAAGGAGGAATATAATATAATTTTGAGATTCCTTTCAAGAAATGCTGAAATTGGTTAGTTTTAAACTATTGAATCTCATAGTAAATTCAGTTGTAATAAACTTTGTGCCTATGTGGAGTAAAGGTGTGAATCACTTCAATGTGTAAGCTACTGTTCCACTTCAACTAATTGTCATTTTGGGTGTCAGAATTCTCCTTCTGAGCTGACAAAATGTAACTTTGGGCCAAATGTTTCCCCTGGCAGCCAAATACAAATGGGAAATAGGCTGTTCTCATGCAAGACCTGAGAGGGAAGGAATCAGCAGAAAATGATCTCACAGTTTACTTAAAACTTATTATGAAAATTATGCTGTAGCTACACCTGCAATTTAAAGATTCATGTGGTATTTGTGCCTTAAAACGCCACACCAGCTAATTATTTCCATCCTCTGGATCTGGTATCTGTTGAGTATCTCAGCTTTCCTATCCCTAACTTTCCCTTGCTTGTGCGCATGAGAAACTGTACGCATGCTCCATATCAAAGTGTCTTTTTAATAGGATTGAAGTTTTAGCTCTGTAGGATTGAGGCTCTAGCTCCGATTATCTAACTGCTAAACCTGGTTTTAATTGTGAGAGTGATTGCAAGGGCAGTCATGTCCAGGTCATTAAAGATATTTTGGTCTCCTAGATGATCTGAGCCTTGATATTTTCAACTGTTGGAAGGAACCACGCTATTTACAGGAGGTACTGAATTCTTTAGGCCTTAATTTTAAAAGACTGTGTTTCTGTCCAATCTCTTCAGGTGACAGTCGCTTTCAAGCTGAAGTTGTTTTCTATCTGTAGGTTAGTGTACACCCTAATATGATGATACGTCATCCTCTACAGAGGATGTAATAGCCTTTAGAGCTATTACAGACTGTGTTAGAGATGTTAAGAAATAATTTTAAAAGTGCTGATGCAGTTTTAGAAACTAATCTAGATACAAGAAATTATTTCTAATTCAATATTACTTTTTCTTTATAAATCTGTCTCAGCAGACTTGCCCAGGACAGTTGATTGTTTCCTAGTGTGAATTTTTCCCAGTGTTTCCTAACTGCTTTTTGAACTTGACACAAATCGGTGTAGTTGGTGTTGGGAGATCAGCTTAGCCATGAACGTACAGTGCTGGCCACAAGTGCAGTAATGGAAAGAGAACAGCTCAGGGTGGGAAAGAAACATTTGCAGTATTGGAGAGTCCCTTTTCACTGTTTAGTGCGGACATTACAGGATTTCTGAATGTGCTCTGCTTTTTGCCTTCTGTGTGATTTAAGTACTTTTTGGGCCAGAGAGTGCAGTAAATGGCCTGTAATGACTTGAATAAATAAATTAATCTCTGGGCAAAGACGGTGCTAGCTAATCCATTTGCTAGCAGACCATCTAAAAAATGAAATCTGAGATAATCAATTGAAGGTGTATTTAAGGATAATCAAGGGAAGGTATATTTAAAGATTAAATTTACAATTACACTAAAAGTAGAAATAAATGACCTTAAGCCTGCTACAGCAGCACTGACAATGAGTGAGATAATCTAATTTTGATTTTATTTTTTGTTAGCTTTCTGGAATAGTTACTGTGTCAGCAGACAATCTCTATTAAAACTGTTTATGCAAAGCATTAATAAAAATTTAGCTCCAGCCAAAGCCATTCCTTTTGGTTGAGTCACTCTTACCTCCAAAATGCATGAATTCCAGCTGCTAGCAATATAATATGTTTGAGAGTAATATGGTACTTAAAATAAAAATATGAAGCTTTAATACAGAATTTGCATTTAATTTGAATAAACATGAGCCTCTGATTCATGTGGCATTCCATAATTACTAGTGAAATTCAGGGAAAACCAAACACTGGAATATAAAGAACTCCCGTTCCCTTGCAGTAAGGCTTAAAAATTGAGTTAAAATGGATCAATTGCTTACTCTGCATTATAAAACCTGTGCCCTCTGCAAAACTAACTCTGAAGCCAATGTTAATTTTATTTCAGGATTGTGTGCTAATTGATTTGTTGTGCGCCAATTGATTTGCTTTGTGCTGTCAGTTTTATTTCTCGGTGTGTTCGTATATGTGGGTTTGGCAATACTGCCCATTAGTAAGCTTATCCATCTCATTAAGACTGTCAGTAATTTAGCTAGATTTCAGTAAGTTTGGCTGAACTCTTTTACAACAAGTTATTTGTCTCAGGTTGGAATTGCTTTATCTTGCTTAGTGAAGCATCATCCAAACTCACTTCAGCTGTTCTATCTGGTCTTGCTAGAAAAAAAACAGAGGTTTCTGCTTTTTGTGATGAATTCTAGAGATTCTTTATTTGGAAAGCCCTGAATGTGGAAACAGCTGGGATGAAAGTATTTCAATATAAGATCTCATCTTGGAGGAGGAGTTGGAGAAGATGGAAGAGGCAAGACTTTTCTGCATTATAATGTAGAGAGACTGCACAACCATCCTGAGATGGACCAAGCAATTCATCAGGCTGAAAACAAATCCTAGAAACCTTTCAAGTAGAGACTTCCACTGGCCTCCAGAATTTAGATGTGTAAAAGACTACAATCTTTTAGGCTCAATTGGTTTCACATATTTATACATTTTAAAATTTTGTGTGTGTGGCACCAATGAGAATGTGTATAGTGGATGGGACAAAAAATTGCAGGGAGAGTCAAGATGGTTTAATAAGCGTGTTGTCTTGAGGAAAGATTGTTAATACTGCTTATATTAACATGTCTTTACCATTTCTCTGCTCTTACAAATATGCTGGCGTGTGATATTGCACACAAGAAGTAGCACTGCGAGAACTGAGTTTACACATAGATTGGCATTGCAAGACCAGATGACCGTAAAGGTTACATTTGTAGTTGTGGATCTTTCTGTGCCCTCTTTGCGTATGTGACTGGTATGTTACTGACTAACGTGGTAGCATTTTTCTGCCATAAATTTGCTTAGCTAGCATAGAAAGCGACATAGAAGAGAATTACAGCTGGCCAAATTACTTCAGTTCCGTTACTTTCTAACTTTTCAGTCACTGGGCTGTGCAAGCAGCATCATTATGGACTCATAGAGTACTCCAGGTTGGAAGGAACCTCAGGAGGTTCTGCAGTTCAACAGTCAGGTCAGCTTCAGTCAAGTCTTGAACACCTCTAACAGTGGAGGTCCCACAAGCTCTCTGCATAAACTCTTGCGGTTTCTCCAGGGACTTTTTCAATGGGAGCAAAGATTTGTTTGAGTATGATGCCTTTCCTTGCCAGTGTGCTGTGCTGTCTGGTGGGTGACTAAAATCACCCACACGAGTCCCTTTCCAAAAAGTGTTTGTCTTTTCCTTCTTTGTGGGAATAAGAGACAAGTTACTTCTAGTTCTTCAGGTTTCTCCCCAAAGATCTCCTTCTAGAGAGGATCCTTTTTAATGCAGGGGGATGTCTAGAGTGTATAGCCTTCTGCCACGCTTTCCTCTATGTTAGCCATCTTGCTTCTAAAAAATTTGATTCTCAAAACAAAACAGAGTCTCTTTCAGGAAACGGTTTTTCACTGGTATCTGTATTGCATTAGCAGTAGGTTTTGTTAAGATTGTTTATGATGTGATACTCTATTTCTTGTGGTTTTAGGTTAGCATAAAATTTACTGTTGTGATTTATGCTAGCCTTCAAGGTTTTTTTGCTTCAATTTAGGACAAGTCCGTGGGGCTTTTCTCTTTGCGCGTTTTCTTGTACTCTCATGTTGCTGTTCCTTTCTGATGATACCAGTGATGAAAAATATTTATTTCCAGTTCTTACTCAATTTATGCAGTATTGCAAAGTCCTCTTGTGTTTTAGGATTCAACTTAAACAGTGCTGTGCTTCAGTAGCCCTCATTTCATGAAAGATGCTCACAAGATGTGTGGACTGGTACTGACACTTGATCTTTTCCTATGGAATCTGTGCTTGGGAATTAGCTGCTTTTCAGAACTGACTACCTTACATTTATGAAAATAGAACTTTGCAAGAGGGATTGTTTTACGAAGAAAATATGAACACGTAGGGAAGATGTTGTCCAGCAAACATTATTTGGTGCATAACAGGATTACAGTGCTGTAGGTAACCCAAATGCGGATCTCTGTTTAAAAGGATGTTAAGTCACTGTCTTTATTCTCAAACATAATCACTTTCATAGTTTCTAATCTTGTTTCTGAAGGCTTACACAGGCTGTACTGCAACGTAAACATAGATGCCCTTTATTTCATGTTACATGCATTTTTTTATTTTTTATCTGATCCTCATCACTTCTATATTATGTTTACCCCTAAATATGGTCACAGGTCACAGTTGAACTCATCTGCAGTGTAGGAAAAGGAAGCTTTCTGAGCCTGTTCTTTGTGGATGAAAAGACTTCTGTTTCCAGAGATACTACTGCAAAACATTAACAAAAAAGCATTAGTAAAGCTCTCAAAATAGTGAATATCCGGATAATGTGCTTGCCTCCAGGTGCCTGGCAGATTGGTTTTGTTGGGAAGGAAAAAGATTGCAGACCTATTTGTTACCTAAGATACAGGTTTTATGATTATTTTCTTTGCTTGCATCATCTATATGTCAGCGTGTCTATATTTACAAAGCATTAGTACAAAGATGCATTTATAGTTTGCTTGCTTGCTTCACAGTGCAAGAAGGATCTCCTAAAGAGGGCTAGGTATTATGTGGTGCAGTACATGACTCTGCCCTGATGTGTTGTGTCCAATTAATCTGGTGTGGTGGACAGATTGCTCACATTGCCACACTTTGATCCTTGCACTTGTCCCTAGCTGGAGAGATTTTTCTGAGCATCCAGTGTGTTTAACATATTTAATTAAAATAACTCAAACAACAAACCACAAAATCTATAGAAATTACCCATACACAAAAAAAGAGATGTTTCAATTGTCAACAGTCCTAGTTTGAAGAATTTTACTTTCTCTGCGGACCTGAATTCCCAAACACAAACAGCACATTTGGTAAGAAATTGATTTCTGGGCGCTTTGTAGACATTCTTTCCTGTTGCAAGCTTTTTCTACCCAATATTCTGTGGTTTGACCTATCAATGATGAATGATGTATCCAGGATTACAGAAAAGCTTTGTCCCCACTCTCTCACACCCCAAACCCATATGCAGCAGTTACTTCTGGATTATTTTTCTTGGTACACAGAGTTTAAGGTAAGTAGACAATCTGCCTATTTCAACTTTTTTCCTTCATCTAGTTGTCTGAAGGATAAACTGTCTTGCCGATTGGATCTGTTCGTAGATGACAGTAGCAAAGCAAAAAGAAAGAGGTATTTTTGCTTGCCATTGCGTTGTTGCAAATAAGTTCTAGTGTGCTCACATTTTAATTGTAAAAATCCTTCTCATTTGATTGTCATTCTCTGTTACTTGCGTTGATATTTTAAAACTTAACTTTAATTTTGGTTCATCATTGTTCTATGTAAGCTATAATGATTGAATGCTAGGAAAAGTGTGACAGTGGGTGGGTGTCTTTTGGGGGTGGATGGGTTCCCCCTTGAGGTGGTAGATTTTTTTGCATATCAATACTATGGCAAAAATTTTCCCAGCAATTAAAGTGAAAGCTAGTGACAAAGGCAGTAGAGGAGACAGCTCCCGTGAAATATTCACAGTAATGAAGAAAATCAGCTGAGCCGAGCTACCTGTTTTGCTAACTTTAAGATACCTTTTTCAGGATGAAATTGAGATGTACGGGCTGTGATAAATTTTGCGTTCTGAATTCCCCATTTGAGCTCTGCTTTGGTTCTGAGCTTGTTAAGTCTCTTTAAGAAAAAAAATCAAACCTTGAGCACTGAGGAGCCCTAAGTCTCTTTGAAAGCCACTGTAACTTTGTTATCCAGGTGCCCACATGACAGTGGGTGTATGGGATGTCGGGGTGTTTGAGGTTTTATCTTTGATCTGTGCTTTCTTTGCAGTGATCAATCACAAGGCTACCAGGACAAAAGCATAAATAAAACTATAGTAAGATGAAGGCCAGGGCTCAAGGAATGACCTGAGTTCCCTCTACCACCGCTTCTCCAACCCTCTTTTTTCCTTTCCTCTGCTTGCATTGTGTAATGGTGTGGTGGTGATGTTCACAAGAGTATTTTTTATTTTGTTCTATTTCAACTGTTCTTGAAGAGTGGAAGGGCTTATATAAAGAGATACAGAAGCTTGTTGGATATTAAAAAAGTGTTTCTACCTTATTTAAGCTTAAAGTTGCTAATCTGTAAATGACAATGCATTTACAAATGTGTCTGAGGTTTTTTATTTTTGTTTTTGTTTCAAGATTTAGGTTGAAGTTAACTGAAATTTTGTATTTCATTTTTGTTATATCCATTTCACTTTTCTCTGTGGGAATTACTCCTTTCACAGTGTGTTAATATGGTGCTCTGTATATAAAATAGTTTTAAGTACAACTTACTGGACAAGCTACATTTGCGATTCAGATCGGTGCTAATGAGGGATGAGTGCAGTAAGCTTGCATGTTTAGAAATCAAGCTTGCATGCATAGGAGTCAGGTGCCTGCCACAGCTGGTAGTAAAAGCAATTAAATATTTGGAAGGTGTACGTGCTGGAAGAAGACAAGTGAAGCATGCAAGTTAGCGCAGTTTTGTCGATTCTCATACAGTGACAAGCTCTGCAAGGAGCTAACAGCTCATTATGTATTACTACTTTTGGGTTGTTCTTACTGTATCTGCTTTACAAAGAGAATTCTAATTTTGGTACTAAGACTGGTGAAAATCTTACAGAGCCAATTTGTCACAGTAGTGTAAATGTGCTAAAGCTCTCTGACCTTACAGAGTTATTTTTAATCTTACACCCACAGAAAACCTGTTTGCAAGCTCTCAAGTTACACAAGTGCAAGTGTAAATGATGCTTGCAAACCTATATCGTTAACGAAGGGAATCTGAAAATCAAAATGGGGCCTTTGACTTTTGTGTGCACGAGTAGAACTAATTGTAATTAGATGACTCTACAGAAAATATGGCAATCCTTGCCTAGTCTGAAAATGCTAATTCTGTTTAATGTTGCTTCTGAACAAGCCCTGGAAGTAATTTATTCCATTTTTCTCTCAATGCAGAAATGTTTCATACAGTGTTATTTTTATTTTAGTATCTTTTGCAATTTTTTTTACTGTAGAAAGACTTGAGGACCACTTCCTTTGGAATATCATTAAATGATGTCTTTTTATCCAGATCTTTAAAGTTCCTAAGATTCATCCTCTTGCTCCTGATTAGTCTTTTTTGTACTACATAAAATCTTTTTCATGCGTTAATGAGAATTCTTAGAATATTTTGGTGGTGTTATGTGAAGAATTGTGTTATGAGGCCTATACAGGCCCTTAGTGTGTCCCTTTCAGGATATGTATGGTCTCTGCTTAGTACTATGATGGAGAAAAGGCAGAGTTATGCAGCACATCTGCCTCAGTCTTTACTGGTGACATCAGCCTTCTTGAATCCCAGGACTCTGAGATCAGAGGGAAAATCTGGAGGAATACTTACCCTTGGTGAAGGGTGAGCAGGTTAGGCAGCCTGTAAGCCGCACAAACATAACTCCATGGCATCCTGGGGTGTATCAGGAGGGGGGTGGTTAGTAGGTCGAGAGAGGTTCTCCTCCCCCTCTACTCTGTCCTGGTGAGACCGCATCTGGAATATTGTGTCCAGTTCTGGGGCCCCTCAGTTCAAGAAGGACAGGGAACTGCTGGAGAGAGTCCAGCGTAGGGCTACAAAGATGATTAAGGGAGTGGAGCATCTCCCTTATGCGGAAAGGCTGAGGGAGCTGGGTCTCTTTAGTTTGCAGAAGAGGAGACTGAGGGGAGACCTCATTCATGTTTATAAATATTTAAAGGGTGAGTGTCACGAGGATGGAGCCAGGCTCTTCTTGGTGACAAACAATGATAGGACAAGGGGTAATGGACACAAACTGGAACACAGGAGGTTCCACTTAAATTTGAGAAGAAACTTCTTCTCCGTGAGAGCAACAGAGCACTGGCACAGGCTGCCCAGAGAGGTTGTGGAGTCTCCTTCTCTGGAGACATTCAAAACCCGCCTGGACACCTTCCTGTGTAACCTCATCTAGGTGTTCCTGCTCCGGCAGGGGGATTGGACTAGATGATCTTTTGAGGTCTCTTCCAATCCCTAACATTCTGTGATTCTGTGATAACTTGAGGGGGCCTGATGGGATTCACCTCTGAGCATGAAGGGAGTAGGCCAATGTCATTGCAAGGCCACCATCTATTGTCTTTAAAGGGGTCATGGTGCTTGGGAGAGGTTCGTGAAGACTAGAAGAAAGCAAATGTCATTCCTATCTTCAAGAAGTGCAAGAAGGAACATCTAGGGATATCCTGGTAACATCTGGGGAGCTGCAGGTTGTCAACCTCTCCATGATACTTTGAAAGGTGATGGAGCAACTAACCTTGGAAAGCATTTCCAAACACATGAAGGACAAGAACTCCTATGATCAGGAGTTGTCAGCATGGATTTACAAAGGGGAAATCATGCTTAACAAAGAAAAATTTCATCACATTCAACACTAGGAAGTTCCTGCATCCAGAGATATCTGAGGGTAAGCCTATGCTCCAGTACAGGCTGGAGGCCAACTGGCTGGAAAGTAGTCCTGCAGAGAAGATCTTGGTGGACAACAAGTTGACTGTGAGCTGAAAATTCACCCTTGGGGCAAAGGCAGCCAACAGCATCCTGGGCTGCTTTAGGAAAAGTGTTGCCAGCATACTGGGATCTTTCCCCTCTGCTTGGCACAGGTGAGGCCACATCTGGGGTGCTGTGTGCAGTTCTGGGCTCCTCAGTGACAGACTTAGATGTACTGGAGTGAGTCCAGCACAGATCCACAAAGATGAGGGAGATTCTGGAGCATCCTTCACATGAAGAGAAGCTGAGAGAGCTGAGACTGTTCAGGCTGGAGAAGAGAAAGTTCAGGGAAGCCCACCAACACACATAAATACCTGATGGGAAGGAGTGAAGAACAAGGAGCCAGATTCTTGTCAGTAGTGCCCAGCGACAGGACAAGAGGCAATGGGCACATGAAAGTCAATCAGAACATCAGAAAAGGCTTTTTCTCTGTGAGGATGATCGAACACTGGCCCAGGTTGCCCAGAGAGGTTGTGGAGTCTCCATCCTTAGAGATATTAAAAACCTGGCTGAGCTTGGTCCTCGGCAACTGGCTTTAGATGTCTTTGCTTGAGCAGGATGTGGGACAAGATGATCTCAAGAGGCCCATTCCAACTTAAATGATGGGGATTCTGGATATTCTGTTCGCTGTCCCCACCCACCCCAACAAATAAACCAGAGGAGATCCATATCATTCTTGATGATATTGTTGCATGATATGATTTATGAAGTATATTGGAAAACCAAGCTCTGAGCCTTATAACTGAATTCATTATCTAAAAAGTGATTTCCAGCACAGCAGTTAATTTGAAAAATTCACTTGTGAAGAGGCTTTGGAAGAACAGAGGCAGATTTGCCCTTTGACCGAAACATAGCTTTTAACTCTGTGATTCTATGCTAGGCTTGTTGAAGTGTCTTTCTCCTGAGGACTTTTTTTGAAAATGCAGAATGTTTCCTTCAGAAGCAGTTTTTTTCCCTTGCAGGTTTCATGTGCTATAAAGAATCAGCGTGTTTGCTGATGAAGACTGCTGACTAGAACATCCATTTCGTATCCCAGCAGATGACCTCTCTAAATTAATCGATCCCAGTTCTAATGAAGTGACCTCTTCAAAATAGATTTCTGCCAGTGTGTGTTTTTATGTGTTCAGCTTCTAGACGTCAAAGTGAATCTCTGCATGGGATTTCTAGAAACGATCTATTGTTTTCCATTCAGATCTTTCTGAAAAATCCAGTGTGGGAAAGCCATTTTGATTAAACTGATTTTAAATATAAGCCCCTTTTTGGTCCTTGTTTGTAAGTGGTTCAGTGTTTGATTCTCAGGGTTAGCACCCAAGCCAAGCTGTGCTATTCATTCCCAGCTGAGCTGCACACAGCTCAATAGCTTTTACATTATGCTCTGACCTCACAGGAATGGAGCAAATCACTGCTTTTCTAGTTGGACTTTGCAATGCTATTTTACCGGGGGCGGGGAATGTACGTCTGTGTCTTACAATGCAGAAAAGCTGCCATTAAAGGATAATCACACAACATAATCTTTTGCTTATCATTGCATGCTTATGCACTGGTTACTGCTAAACTGCATACTATTTCTGTGGAAAGAAAAAGAATTAAAAACCTTATTGGACTTCTATGACCCTTTAAAGATACAGTAGCTTTGTATTTTGTGGCTCTCTGTCCACACACCCTATGTTGTGCTTACCTGTTTTTTTTTTTTAAGGAAAATATGCATTTCTTAAAACAAAATCTTCTATTTTCTGTGCTTTTGAAAAGTAAAGCAGTAATTACATAGAACAGCTAATGAGAAGAGAAGAAAGTGCAGAAAGGATATTGCTTACTGAGGATGGCTGCTGTTCAGTTCCTGTTACATAAGTTGTAAACTACTTAAGTTCTTATTTTCTTGGAAAGTGAGAAAAGATGCAGACAACCGATGTCATTCTGCACACACTGAATGTCACAAGTGTGTTAATAACTCTAGTAGTAGAGTTGTGAGATCTTTTTGATGCCTTTGCACACGTTCTTAAAATAGGAGATAGTTAAGATAATTAAAATTATGATCCTTATTGCAGATGGTCATTAAACATGCTTGATCCAAATGCTACATCGTACTTATCCTCTCTGATAAGCAGAAAGTCTTTCATTTAAATCAATGCAAACACTGCTTTCCTGTGCAGCTGAGCTGTTCATAGGGTTGGTTCCCCTCACGTTTCCTAAAGTAGCAATGAGAGGCAGTTGCTGTTTTTTTGGTAACACTTTGAAAGGCATAGAAAATCTAAAGCCTATTTTACCAGGAAAGAAAGGAGGATTTCTGTCCTTGACTGAATGCACATCTTTAGGAGAAAAAGAAGATTCTTAATGTACGATTTAGTCTGTGAACTTGTCGATGTGCAGTTTGTTTCTTTGCTGATGCTGTTAATAACTAAAGGTTGAAAGCCTGTTACGTGTCAGCATGTCCTCTCTCTGTCACTCGTGCCCTCTCCGTCTTGACCCCACCGAGAGGACAGCCCACCAGGGTATCCTTTGGGAAGCAGCAGCCCCGTTTCCCAGCTGGAGCTGTGTGCAGTTAAGCTCGCTGATCTCAGTGCCATGTGATGAGAAACGCAAGGAGCAGATTGACATCCGGCGCGCACTCTCCAACTCCTTGGATAGTCAAAAAAAAAAAAAAAAAAAAAAAAAAAAAAAAAAAAAAAAAAAGAGGTGAGGGGCGGTTTTTGAGGTTCCCTCGCTTTTTTTTTTTTCCCAGTGCTATTAATTCCTGCTGGAGCTTGTTTGCTGCCAGCTCGGTTCATGGCAGTAGCAGAAGCGGCAGTGCTTACTCGGTAGCGCAGTGCTCTCAATGAGGTCAAGCTGGATCAAAGGGAAACCTCCTGTGGAAGCATCTCCTGTAAGTTCTGATACCGCTTTTTCCACACTCCCTCCAAATACATCCTAGCCTGAGCAGCTGAGCCAGGCTTCTGTGCTTTACGTCTCCCTGACGGATAATTTTGAGTGAGGTTGCCAGGTTTTATGTTAATTGAACTTGTCAGTAAGGCTTCAGTTGGATAATAATGCTGTGCATTTTGGGAAGGCAAGGGCTTATTGTTCTATCCTTTTATTTTCTGGGGGGAGTGGGAAGAAGAAAGTGTGGTTTTGTCCTTTTGAAAAACTCCAAGCTGGTGAGGTTACAGCTCACCAGATTCTGTTTTATGTAATCTACGTATTCTAGTTTCTAAATAAAGTGTCTTTCAAATGTCCCTGGATTTCACCAGATAGCTTTTCTTTTGGAAATAGCTCCCTAAATGTTTGTTTAATAAAAAAAAGCGAAAGAGAAAAGGCTTTATTGAAATCTTGGAGAAATCGGTAGTAACTAGATTTCAGACACATTTTCCTTACACAAGGTGCTGTTCACCTGAGGGGTTTCTAATGGGATCAGTCAGAAATATTTATTTGAAACCTAATTCTGAATATCAGCTGGTTTTAATTAAACTTTTCAGTTGCAAAGACTTTCACAGTGAGATGAAAAAATTCTCATGTAACAAACTAGATGTTTCTGCAAAAATACTATTTAGCATGAAGGAAAGCTAACTTCTGCAGGCAGTGTTATCTCATTTACAGCATGGAAACCTTGAGGAATAGTAAAATGCTGAGCCATAAATTTTTCACTATATAAGCCAACTTTTTTTTTAAAGTACAAAAACCTTACCTGAATATGTATCTGGAAGGCTTGCAGAGCAGTTTCAGTGGACTGAACAAAATAACTGCTACCTGTTTGGATTATTGTTAGTAATACATGGTAAATCCTGAGGGAAAAGAAAGTATCACAAATCATTATCCCTTTCTGCTCTAAAGTTCCTCTTGAAAGGAGATGCCAGGATGTCTCTCTTGATCTCCAGCTCCTACATCTGGAAAGCCAGCAGTATTGGCATTATTGTGCTGTGAAGCAGGGTAATGTTGTAGAAGTTGTAAAGACTCACGGCATTGCCTGACCCCCCCCAAAATCTAATGTCTTTGGTTTGTTTTTTCAAAGGTGTGTACTTCAGGTATAGTCTTCTTTTTATCTCCTTCAATTAATAGTCATGACTTTCTTAGGTCTATAACTTGGAAGTTGACTAGAGGAAAGGAGAAAAATAGTGTGAATTCAGGTCATGCAACATCTAGGTGTGAAGTGTGAATATTGCTGGAGAGATTCATGAAACAAACTCTGGAAGACTCATTTTCAGCTGTGTACTTTTACTTAATAAATAGAAGATCTGTTACTTTAATATGCTGTGATTTTTGACTGGCATCACTGCAATATAAATATGAGGAGATAATGTGTAAATTAGCATCGAGTGCTTACCACTCTTGTTTTGAGGACAGGATCAAAATGCTCTGAACCCGTCACCGGATTTTTTTATTTTAAATTTGTATCTTTACTTGGCTTTAACAGAAGCTGTCTTTGGTTCCCTTGAGAGAGCTACATTTTGTAATATATATAGGGGAAAAACCCATACTGTATCTTTTTGTCCAGATGGTGATGTTTCTTTTCATTTCAGCATTCAGCTTCTGAGTTGATCCTAGTTGAAGACGAAATGACAGATACTGAGGATAATGAAGAGGAGGATTTAGGAGTCCTGGATGATCAACGTAGTGTAATTCTCCATCTCATCTCTCAGCTCAAACTTGGCATGGACCTTACCAGGGTATGGAAACTGTATCTCTCTTATAATTTTAAATTCTTTTTTCTTCTCATCCTTTTGTGTGTCTGTGCATGTGTGTGGTTTCAATGAGCTTGCTTTGCCCTTGTGGACAATAAAGTTTGCCTCTTTGTAAAGGTGTGGTTCTGGAGAGCTATGGAGTGCTGTCTCCTGCTAGGCAGGCTTTCACATGAAGTAATCACATCAGGTATTTTAGGGGTAGGGTATGGGCTCTCGAGGATGGGAAAGAAAAAAGAAGAAAAAGACGCCAAAACTTTTCCTTATTTTTTTTGTCTTTCAAAGCAACCATACATTGTGTATGCATCCTACATGTACGTTAAGTCAGGGAGCATGAAGTGTTTGAGGAACCATGTTGTCAGTTTTCTGGATGAAGGAGATACGTACTGAAATTACTGCTTTGTGGATTGGATTCCATGTAATTACTTGGGAGTTTTTTTAAAAAAAAAAAAAGTAAATAAATTAAGAGTCTTTAATGTATCACTGTTCTTGTCTGTGCTCATCAGTTCAGCAGTTTAACCTTCTGTGCCTCCTTCTGGTCCTGGAACCAGTATTGGTATGAGCTTATCCGTACTGATATGACCAGAGAAGTTACAGTGTCTGAGAAACTTCCCATGAGTCCTTAGAGTTCTGGAAATGGGGTAGATGTTCTAGAAGCAGGAAATGCCTCATTTTTAATAGTCCTACATTCCAGTGAAACCTTCTCATGGGACTTAATAATCAAGTAGATTTTTGTAAAGATACAGAATAGCCTTTCCTTCCACAAAGGTGGTCTAGGGGAGGGGGCGGGGGGGAAGGGAAATAAAGATTTTATTACCCATTTGCCACAGATTAGAGCAGCTTATTCTGCCTTACTCCCTCCACAAATAAGAAGAAGTTTGGAATGACCAGAGAATTACACTTGCACATGAAGTAGCTGTGCAGGAGATTCTTCTCATGGGCATTTTGATATTCTGAAGAGTTAATGTGCAATCCCTTTTGATCTTACATACTAATCAAAATATATTTTTACTATCACTTTCTTACAAAATAAGGCTTTTTCCATACAGTCTTTTCTGCTTCCTTTGGAACAATTCATAGTATTTAAAAATACTTACATTTTTAAGACTGAGCAATCCTGTGATCTGTTGCTAATACGGCTGCTGAGTAGCTACAATAGGGCAAATATAAAATAGGACAAAAGTTTCATAATTTTGTTTGTGAATCATTTATACCTGTCACTTCTTAGTATCTCTGGAGTTATATACAGTTCATTTTTGGTTTTGTTTTTCTTATATTCCTCAGTTTTTCATAGCTCTTTTCTATGTTGGTTTGCTAAGGCTGTTGAGTTCATAATGTTTAATGTTGTTCTTCTGTTTTCAAAACATTTTTTCTTTGGTAGTGAACAAGATTTTTTTCCCCCAATTTCCCGTGTCATCCTTTTGTCATGGCAGAGGAGGCAAAACCCCCAAAGACACACAGTTAATGTAAATAAGGGAAATGTAGACACAAGCAAAGTAGGAAGGTAAATCATATGATAACCTATTTCTTACATAGTGTTCTTGGAGCACTGTTTTTGAGGATAGCAATGAATATTATGAGATCTATAGTGTGGCAAAATATCAGCATGCGTTGAATGTGTATATATTATACCCACAGTCTGAAAGGAGGAGCAGGCATATGGCAGAGTTAGATCTATCTCGTCTGTGTGATGCACGAATGCACACATGATGAGTATTAATGAGACATGCCACATGTGCACATCACTTTTCTGACCATTTTGAGGATTAAAAAAAATAAATTACAAGACAGCTGGCTGCTTTTTTTATTAACTTTGCTTCCTGACATGAGGCCCTTAGGGCCACAGACGTGTGATGATAAAGCTCGGATTGTTGGCTGCACCTCTTCTTGTTTTTCATTATTCCTCTGATTTCAGCTAGCCTTGATGGTAGTCACTTTCTGCTGGAAGTGGCTGTGGCACAGCAGTTGCTAATATCAGAGGATGTTTGATATGTTCCCATTTTGCTGTGCCTTCTTCCCTAGGGTTGTTTCTGTGGCTCATTTTGTGAGCTCTGGATTGTACCACGGTACACGCATGAACAAACAGCTCTTCTGAGCCCTTGGTAGCTTTTGGTTGTGGATGCATCATTGTTATCTTCATGTACCATATCAGAGGAAACAGCATCTCTTCCTTTTCCTACGGGGTGCTTGCTTATGTTAGTGTTGGCCTTGCCTGCGCTGACGTGGATTTCCCACAGTGATGATAGCCGCATATAACATTGCAAACGTGCCTCACTTCTGAAACGTTTCATGCTGCCATGCCTTTTAATGAGGAGTTAAACAGTAGAAGTTTACTGTGAAGGAAAAACACCTGCAATGAAGTATTAAATGTGCATGGGGATTTGCTCCAACAGGCTGGGCTCTAGTGGCCCAACGAGGCTTCAGTAGCTGCTGGAGAGAGTGGGGTGGGAAGCAGTTCACAACAGCAGAAGACAGTACAAAATTGATGCCTTGGACTGGGCTAGAACTTCAAACCTCATTTAAAATTGGAATTGCTGGGGAAAAAATAAGTTTCTAAATTGTTTGGACTTTTAAAAAGTCAAAAATGGTGCCAAAAAACCACTGACAGCCTGGTGAATTTGTTGGCAAACGGCATCGAATGGTTTTTAATTAATGCTAGGAGTTTGTGCAGATGGGTGATCACTCCCCCGCATTCTTTCACCTTCCCTACTCAGTTAATATGTGCTAAAAATAAAGAGCTGCCATTTGGTGTAAAAGGGCTGCCAGAAATTCTGCAAAATATCAACCTGTTGTAAATTAACATCGTAGTATGTTCACGATGCCGTAAGTTTTTCATTTGCTTGTCCATATACTTTTACCTGGTAATTTTAAAAATGCAAGGGGGATGAAAATAGCTTGGTTTATTCCCACAGCAACACAGATGACAGTGGAAAGCTTTTGTACATCTTAAGAGGAGGACATCTTAGCGTGGGATACTTTGGTCAGATGTCTGGAAAAAAGTAGGGAGTGGTGCTGACACGCATGTCTTGTCTCACAGTAAATAGTAGCAGGGATAAGTATCTCATGTCTTACTGTTCTCCATTGCATTCAGATCTAATTAAGTATAGGTGAATTCAGACCTAGGAGATTATGATCAAGTGTTAAACCAATATCCTCTTTTAAACTTCAGTGAAAATGGGAGAATGCCTGTGAAACTGCTTCCTTTTCCCATGGACCCTGAGAAGGAATAAGAGCAGAGATCATTCTAACATTTTAGAGTGCGATCGGGAGATTTTTTTTTGCTTCAGACTTAATCAACTTGGAATTTATTCTAGAGAGATTCTTTTGTCCATGCGCTTGTCATGCTGGCTTTTTCTCAGAAGAAAAGATCAGGCATTTTTGACTTTTTATGCAATTACAAAAAAAAAAAAAGATGTAATCCAAAACCAGTATAAAGAACATAGGTTCTAAGTGTATTTTTCTGTGCAGTGCATTCTGTTTGGCTGCAGAAGAGTTGAAAATTTTTATTCCTTGGAAGCTAGCATAAGTACATGGCAGTCCAGTGCTGGCAAGAAAAATGCTGTGTGCTTCCAGATCTGTTTATTTCTATTTTGCTTATTTCTGGAGAAATCAAGAGAGAGCCAATGAAAATAAAAATTGACTGGTGTGATTTATTTTTTAAATACTCTGTTAGTGTGTGGTGGTGTTGCATATTCAAACATTTAGGCTATGAGATTATTAAGTAAAAGGCAATGTTTTCTAAGCATATTTTATGATGCTGGAGTTGCATAAGCTCTAAACCCCACATATTTTTCATTTGTATTTCTGCTGCCTTTTGTGGAAACAATTCAGTTACACTGCTACAGTTAAGGATGTAGTTTCCAGTGTAGTTGGGCTTTTAAAGCAGGATCCTTTGAGCTGGAGTTCAGGCTTCATTCAGGTTTTAAATTCACAGAATCACAGAATATTAGGTGTTGGA